>NC_030855.1:9369731-9428275 GCF_000208745.1 Theobroma cacao
ATATATATATATATATATATATATATATATATATATATATATATATATGTTGTGTATCGATAGTTAATATTGTGTAATAAACATAACCGTGCGTGTGCATGATGTGGGGGATGCACATGTCAGTGATCACGGGTGCGGGAGTGTGGATGATGATATTGCCTGTGCGCGATGTGGGGGATGCACATAGCGGTATTAGCTGTGCATGATGTGGGGCATGCACATGATGACTCCAGCTATGTGCGCGATGTGGGGGTTGCACATGAGCTGGGTGAGGCGGTGGTGGTGTATATGCTTATGTATGTTTATATTTACTATATAGAGAGGTTTGGAATTAATATGTGATTACATTGACTATTGAAACTTGATTATTGTCAAGGTGTTCAATTTGATGTTCCATATGGCAGGAATGGATTTTGTGGCATGTGAAAACCCCTTTATTTTAATCTACCTTGAATCTCGCTGCAGCGAAAATACATTTTTGCTGCAGCGAGAAACTCTCGAGTGGTGAGGGTTTACACTAGCCCTGGTTTTCACTGTAGCGAGAATGCAATCTCACTGCAGCAAGAAATTTCACCATAGCGAGAATGAATCTCATTGCAGCTGAAACTCTCGGGTTGGGAGGCTGGCTGTAGTCTTGTAACTGGCTGCAGCGAGATGTCTACAAGTGGTTTTGCTGCAGCGAGAAACCTTCTGTCTTGCATGCTAACTTGTTTGGTTTTTGCCATATTTTCCAATTCTTTAACATCATAGTTGACCATGGACTTCCAACATCAAGGAATTTATTTATTATGTTTGAAATGAGGGGTTTAGTGAGAATCCCTCGGCCAGCTGATGATTTGAGCCCAAATTTCGTTGCAGCAATAATGCCTTTTCACTGCAGCGAAGATCAGTCATTTCGCTTAACTTGCTTGAATGCTATTAAAGTTTTCACTCTTCAAATCCTTTGTTGTGCATGGATCCTTCATCACCAAGTGATTAACCAATTAAGGGTTTAAAGAGGGTTTTTAATAAGAACTAAACTAAATTGCATTATTTTTGAAAATAAGTGCATCATGATTTCTTTAAACTTTCCTTATCATTTGCTTGTTCCCTTTCTTTGTTCACTCACTAGGTTTATACTCATAGTTTTCAACTTCATGTTTTCAAATCAAGAGGTAGTCGGTAACTAGGTCGAGGTGTCCTGTAGATTCGTCTCCTTGGTAGGTATCTCGACATTCAATAGCTGTACTTTCGCTTGGGTCTCTCCGTTAGAAGTCGAGTATCCCTTTTGTTATGTACAGACAAACCCGATGTAAATTATTAAGATGTATGTTTTAGACAATATATGTATATTTTGATTGGTAATGCCACTATGAGTTGGCAATGGTTAGCATTATTTTGAATTGGAATTATGAAATGTGACTTTAGGAACTTTTGATGGAATGATAAACAGGTCATATAAATAGGCTTGCTTGGGCTTAGTGGGCTATGCCCATTGAGCCTATGCGCCAATCATGGCTCAAAATTTGGGCTGTGACAAAGACGAAGTTAGATGTTGGCTTCATTGTATCCCTAAGACTATTTGCATTATTCCCCTTTGCATACCAAATGGTGGGGGCGAAATAAGTCTTAAAGATAGCATTTATTTAAAGGCTAGCCTTGAAGTCAATTTTGCCTATTCTTGAATACTATATAAACCCTTTTTGCACCAATAGTTTTAAGACTTATTTTCATGGTATTCAAAATGGCTTCACTTAAGGAGATGGCTACCAACTTTGACAAGTTAGATCGCTTTAAAGAAGGAAACTTTATTCGATGGCAGAAAAAGATGTGTTTCCTCCTCACATCTCTTAAAGTCGCTTATGTTCTAGATACACCAAGACCAAGTGAAGAAGATGGTGACGAATCCATGGATAGAACTCATTTGAGGCAAAAATGTGATAATGATGACTACATATGCATGGGACATATTCTTAATGGAATGTCGGATGAATTGTTCAATGCGTACCAGAATAAAGCAAGTGCAAAACAACTTTGCGACAAATTGGAAGCAAGATACATGGCTACAGATGCAAGTAGCAAAAAATTTCTGGTTAATCATTTCAATAATTACAAAATGGTTGATAATCGTTCTGTTATGGAGCAATTGCACAAACTTGAACGCAGTCTAAATAGCTTTAAGCAATATGGTCTTAAAATGGATGAAGCTATTGTGGTATCTTCAATAATTGATAAGCTTCCCCCTCATGGAGAGACACTAAGAAAACTTTAAAACATAAAAAGAAAGATATGTCTCTTGAGGACCTTGGTAATCATCTTCGAATAAAAAAAGATTATCGCAAACAAGAAGAAGTCAAGCAAGATGAAAAAGATTCTAATGAAAAGAATCTTGAGACTTCAAAGGTCCATGTGATGGAACACAAACCATCAAACAAGCCGATCTCACACAACAAAAGAAAACATTCCATGGGTATGAATGACAAAAGTCATAAGTTCAAAAGGAACAAAAAGGGGCCATGTTTCCATTGTAAAAAACATGGACACTTTAAGGTGAAATTTAAACTTTTGAAAAACAAGACACAAGGTGTGAACAACCACAAATTTGTGACTATGGCTTCTAAGGTCAATCTTCTCCAAGATGATGGAGCATGGTGGATTGACACTGGTGTAACTAATCATGTATGCAACGACAAGAGTTTCTTCAAGACTTTCGAAACAGTTAATGAAGGAACCGTGCTATACATGGGAAATTCCTCCACTACACAAGTGAAAGGAAAAGGCAACGTGGAACTTATGTTTACTTCTGAAAAAGTACTTGTACTAAATAATGTTTACTATGTTTCGAAAGTTAGAAAAAACCTTGTGTCAGGTGGCTTGTTGAATAAGTATGGCTGCAAATTAGTATTTGAAGTAGATAAGTTCATCTTTACAAAAGGTGGACAATATGTGGGAAGTGGATATGTTTGTGAAAAAATGTTCAAACTTAATATTAATAAGAATATCAGTAATTCTACTTATATTGATGCCTCATTTAATGTTCATGATAGTAAAGCAATTCTGACTAATCTATGGCATAATAGATTAGGTCATGTTCATCATAAAAGAATGCATGATATGGCTAAATTAGAATTAATACCCAACATTGATGAAAATAATGACATGTGCAATACATGCATGGTCACTAAAATCACAAGAAGTTCATTTCCTAAGGCAGAAAAAAGCTCCAAATTACTTGCATTAATACATTATGATGTGGGAGCTCACCTCGACGCTTGCGGTCGACCTAGAAGCCTTGGGTACTGACCATTCTACCACATGGAGATAGCAAGCACTAAAATATATTTTCCATCCCAAGGTGTATAGTGCTTGGTTCCATAATGTGTAAGGTAAGGTTGAACAAAAGTTCTTAATAGACCCATAACATGAATATGTTGAAGTACTATAATTACGGAGTACTTTCGATAGGGGCTACCTATGTGAATGGAAGTGTGGCTGCCTCTAGGAGCTAAAGGCTTGACTCCAATAGCACTCATGAATGGATGCAAAACACAAGGCCATAAAACGTGTTGGCAAAACTAGATACAAAGTGAGCAAGGAAGCTTGTGTGTGTTTAGTGGCCAGACTACTCAATGAAGAATTGATGGTTCAATGCTTGGTCAACCACTCAATTCAGACTAAAACCAACCACACTCACTAAATGAAGGTTCAAATCTGCAGGATACCTTCATTTATGCACAAGGTTCTCAAAGTTGTTGGTATTTGGAAATTTTGAAAATGGTGGGGGATTGTTGGTGTATTTTCAAAATTAAAGGTTATGTCACATGATGAAAAGCTATCATTAGCTCAAAAGTTATGTCACGTAAAGTGACATAATGTGTCTATTAGATAATAAGTAGGTTTTCATGTGAATGGTTATATCTCTTGAAAAATGACATCCAAAAGTTATGAGACATATTGAAAAGACACCATGAATCAAGAGTTAAATGTGAAAAGTTATTATTTCAAGGTATAACTCAAAGGTTATAATTTATGGAATGAATAGTTATCTTTTCATAAGATGACTATTAGACCAATACCTTTATCCAAAAGTTGTGTCTAGTAAAAATATAGAGATGCTTTTTAGACAAAAGGTGTCTTTATGAAAAGGTTGTGCCCTTGAAGAAGAGACACTTGGAAGCTTATATAAAGGGCTTATTGCCAACCATTTTGACACACTAAAAATTCAAAGACAAAACAAGAGCAGAAAGTCAATAGCAAAGAAAAGTGTTTTGTTTTATTAAAATAAACACTTAAGTTCCCACCAACTACAAAAGCATCCAATTCCTTATAATTTACTTGTTGTAGAAAGTAGGCTTTAAGGCCAAACAACTTGGCAAATCCTCGGGTGTATCTAGCGGTCTACTCTCGTTAAGTGCAAGATGAAGTTAGACGTTGCTTCATTGTATCCCTAAGACTATTCACATTATTCCCCTTTGCATACTGAGTGGTGGGGATGAAATAAGTCTTAAAGATAACGTCTATTTAAAGGCTCACCTTGAAATCAATTTTGCCTATTCTTGAATACCGTATAAACCCATTTGCACCAACACTATAAATGGTAAATAAGTATGTGAGTAGAGAGATGCCCTAAAGTGGGACTAATTTGATGGATGACAAAGTATTAAGGGATAACATGAGTTTGAAATTATTGATTTGGCAAAATGCATATGATAAGCAAAAAAGAAGATACATAGTCATGGAAATTGTGGTATAGGCCTAAAGGAAAGCCAAATGGTTTAAGTATGGTCCGTGTAGGGCATGAAAGGTGGAAGAATATGAAGAAATGGAATCTATAGTCTGGTTAAGCTGTATAAGATGGATTGATATGATATAATATTTTGAGACATGAAGGACTAGAACTAATGAAAAGAATTGGATGGTGAATGAAAGAATTACAATTAAAGTTAGAGATTGGAAAGTGAGTTGCCCTTCCACATGATTTAAATCTCATTGACTTAGGAATGATGTTAAAGTGTGAATCTTTAAACGTGCAAGTAACAGGAAAGCTCAAAAGATTTGAATCGTGTAGAACCAAAGTAAACATAAAGTATGTGGATGATTGAAGGCTTTAACCTCCCCTAATGTTGAAGAATGCGTACAGGAATGAATATGGCATGTTTATAATGGTATAAGTTATGTAATAGTGTATGGGGATAAGATGAATGAATGTCGAGAAGCTTGACAAGAAATGAAGTAAAGAGATGGTGATCAGGTATACATAAGTAAGCATGATATATGATCGAAATCGGTATGATTGAGG
The DNA here is from genome assembly GCF_000208745.1 of Theobroma cacao. Classification (NCBI taxonomy): domain Eukaryota; kingdom Viridiplantae; phylum Streptophyta; class Magnoliopsida; order Malvales; family Malvaceae; genus Theobroma; species Theobroma cacao. Next base: position 9,375,010 of record NC_030855.1, read on the forward strand.
TTGAATTATGTTTAAAGTTAATAATGGAGTTAAAGGTATACTTGGCATCTTAATGATAAGAGATAACAATTGTCATAGCCCAAAACCTGGGCCATGACTGGCGCATGGGCCCAATGGGCATAGCCCACTAAGCCCAAGCAAGCCTCTATATATAATCGAGTTCATCATTTCATCAATCATGCATCACCATTTCTAAACCACAATTCTCAACCATACGAATTTTGGTAATATAACATAGTGACCAAATATTTATATTTGTATTATCCAAAGTATTGTCATTCATTGCCATCTCATAATTGCATCATCCATCAGAAAATACATATATCATTTGCAAAATAAGCTTAGCACTTCATATTTAATGTACATGTGCACATGTAAAAGACTCTTGACTACCAGCGAAGTGACCTTGGGTGAGGGTATGGCTACTGAATGCCAAAATACCTACCAAAGGGTGAATGCACGTGAATGCCTCAGTCTAGGTCCTAACTGCCTCTGAGTCTAAAAACATAAAGTTTAAAAGAGTGAATATAAACTCCGTGAGTGAACATAAAAAGGGAACAAGCAAACGATACGAAGAGATTTTGAAAACATGATGCACTTTAGTTACAAACAATGCGATTTAGTTTAATTTCTTGTAAAACCTCTTAATTTAACCGTTAATTATTTAATTCCTTAGCATTGAAAATCCATGTAAACCATGAAGTTGAAAAGAATGGAAATTTCAGCAAATGTCCACGCAAGACAGGCAAAACAGAGGGTTTCTCGCTGCAGCGGAAAGGCATTATTACTTCACCAAGGCAGATTTTACACTTTTCAATGCTAATATTTTCAAATTCATCTCATTCTTTAAAACTTGTCAACCATCAATAAATCCCACCTTAGAACATTGTTTTCATATTGTATAATGACTTCACCTTATATGTATAACACCACACACATAATTGTTCACTATTTCTAGTGTTCCACAATTCCTTAGTATTCACAACTAATTGTCTTTCTTACCTTATAACTCAAATAGTTTAACCACTTCAACTTAATATCATCATGAATTTTGTCTATCTTGATCATTCTACTTATGTTCACATTAGTACTTCGAAATTCTAGAATTTATTCTTCCCCCATTTTCATAATTATTTCCAATAATGTATATTATGTTAATTAGTATCGTATAGTACCATCTATGCAACCCATCAAGAATATTGTGCTCAAATCTTGAATCGCTAAGAATAATTCTTTATTCCCACTGATGACATGAGTAACTCCACATGTACATATATACATCCATTTAAATGTCAACATCCCTTACCACGTGTAAGAACCCTTTCTTACTTTCCTCAATTTCGACATATCTATTCCCCATTTCACACTTTGTGGTTTGCCTAGATTATCCTTTGGGCATAGTTCACTATTAGCATTCATATACCTTTACCATAACATTTGGCACAAATCTGATTAAACAATGAACTCCAAATTTACTCTTAGATACACATATATCAAATTGTACACCACTTAGTGTTGAGATTTTGACTCTACTCATCAATTCTTAACCAATTACATCTATAGGATAGACAATTCACTTAATTTTTGCATCTTGCCTTTGTGATCATAAAAATCAAAATTTCCTAAACTTAGGATGCAGAAGCTCCCCTTTTAAGATTATCCAACAATCCACATTTCCCAAGTCCCTTACTTTTGGAGAGGTCACATTCAAGGCTAATCATTTTCATCATAGTTTGCATACTTAATCCAAATAGAATCCTAAATCGATCTTTAAAGCAATTTGTGTATCAAGCTCAAATATAGGACTCCATATGGCATTTAGACTAAAATCAACATTTCTAAGTCATTTAACTTTAAGCTACCAAATCCACAGCTAACCCTTTAATCCTTTGACTTCACGCAAAGCACAACAAATTCAAGCTCATCCTTAGAGCAGATTTGTTTACTAACCTTTTACTTCTTGACCACACATGAATTATAATAGTCATTGATTTTTTTCACCCTTGAGTTAATTCATGTACTTATAACTATACACTATAATAGTTCAAATCAATTCTTAAGATCTCACAATCACTTAATTGAAATCAAAGTCAACTCCATCTAAGCTACTATACACATATTCAACACATATTCACATATAAAATATTTCATAAACCCAACACCATTTATATATGGGCATAACAAGCTTAATTAACATAGTGCACTCACCCCCATGCACATAACTATTGGCTTACACCTCCCTTAATGCTTAGATTTGTAAACTTCAAGTGAATTACAACCATCACTATTCGTTCTGATCAAAGTATGCCCCTGATTACCATTATCACACGTGCTCTTCTATATTGACCTCAAATGCAATCCATAGTCATCTAATTGTCTTCCCATTGACAATCATGGGCTTAAATTATAACTCCACCAAATGACTAAATTATTATGGACCTATTAGTTCTGCTACATTTCCCTCTATCCTTAGCTGGAGGGATACGTCATTATAGTAACCGTTCGTTAATAGCATTTGCTTTAAAATCTTACCAACAACAACTCGTGTTTCAAGTGACATCTCAAACCCGAACAACGACACCATTTATGTCCTTTATATTACGTTAGAAAAAGGGTAGGTTACTAAGAATAAGAGTTTATGTAGCCTCTTGTCTATGACTTGTGTTGCGGTCACAAACCATGTCAAGCCCGACTCTACAATATGTCTATTATGCCATTCTTACATAAGAATGCATGTTTGCTTACTTGGGTACCTCAAAAATCGTTAAAGGACGGTAATGTACCAAATGGTACAATTAAGTTGAATTAAGCCTCGAACTAGTCCAAATAGAGATTTTAAGCTTAAATTGAGAATTTTAAAACCCCAAAATGACTTAAAATGGTGATTCGGAGTTCGAGAACCGATTTGGAGTCAAATTAGAATTTTCATGATCTAGAGGTAAAATGGTCATTTTACCAGTCGAGGTTAAAATTGGAATGTTGGAAGAAGTTTTTGATTAAGATTGACTATTTACAACATAATTTGAGTTTGAGAAGTGAAAAATTTTAATTTCGGCATTTTTTGAGCATAAAGGGTAAAATAGTCATTTTGCCACCTAGGGGCAAAATTGTAATTTTACACCACCCAACACTTGTCTAGCACATGGATTTTACCCAATATGATTGTGGATAATTGAAGGATTTTATGTGGTGGAGAAAGAAAGCTTAATAGTTAAGATTTTAAAAATGGACCAATAGTAAGTGACAAGTGTCAAGCTTTTATTTCTTTATTATTTTCCTTACAAATTAGCACAAAATCAGCCCATTTCTCATTCTTAGGGTAGGCCATAGCAAGAACAAAGGAAGAAAAGAAGAACAAAAACCCTAGAGTGAAAATTCAAGAGAAAATTGGTGGATTTCAAGTAATTAAGCAATCAAAGGTAAAATTTCTTGATTTTGACTTGCGATCTACCTTTCCCATGCATCCTTTTGCATTTTCCATGGTTGAATCACATGATTTCATGATGGGTATCTTGCTTATCAAACCCTAGGAGAGAGATTTTAATGGTTGTTTTGGTTAGATTTTAAGATATTCTAGTGTTTTTAGTTGATTGGTGATATGTAGCATAAAAATCAAGCAAGAAAAATTCATGTTTTTCCATAACCCTCATTGGCTAAATTCTCCATGCGGAATATTGATGATAATTTAGATAGATTTTTAAGATATATGGATGTTTTTAGTTGTTTATGGTGTTAAGTGTAAGAATTAAGCTTGAAATTCACATATTCCTCATGAGTTCATCATTGGCCGAATCTTCCTTGTAGAGTGTTGATGGTGGATTTGATTTTGTTTCAAGTGAATTGGTTAGGAAATGATGAATTATGGTGTGAAAATCAAGTAGGAAAAAACATAGTGTTGATGCACCCGCCATGGCCGAAATTCTCAAGAGAAAATGTGAAGATGATTTTGCTAAATTTTATGCTATTTGACTTGTGTTTGATGGTTTGGAGAATTGGAAGAAAAATGGAGTTAATTGGTGTTGAATTGGACATATTGGCTAATTAATCGGGTGATAGATCGAATTAGGCCAATACCGTTTTATTTAGGTACACAATTGAAATTGTGTAGAATATCGTGCTTAGACGATAATCCGAACAATTTGCATTCTATTGCATGCATTAGTAAAGAGCCTGAAATAGATTTATAATGGTATGACACAGTATATTGAATTATGTGTCGTGTATTGTATATAGGTGGTGAGCCCTCTAACAAGGGTAAAGACGTTATGTCAAAGGACTGAGAATAAGAGTATTTCAAACTCTTGATACAGTGAGTAACCTTATCATCGTCTTGATTATCTGAAGTGAATTTTAATTCGTTTTTGTGATTTTATGGAAAATGGGTTTAAATGGTAAATCTTTATGTTTTATAAGCAAAATGTGATTAAATGAAATGATTTTATAAATTGTCTTGAAATTGAATGATAGCTTTGAAAATAGAGTAATTGGAGACCACTTGATGTGTTGTAAATTTATGGTTCTTATTGATTGGCTTATGGCAATATTGGCATGACTGGTTGAATTGGTAAATGTCCTAAAAATGTATGAACTGTTGATTTGCCTTGAGAGGTTGTAAAATAAAATAATTGCCATGTCATGCTATCGCAAATTTTATTGTATGGTGGGTTTAGCTTGCTGCAGTGGGCGAGTTTCTGTGGACTAGCCTATTAAAGGGGCACTGTAAACCCCTTTATATTTTACCTCGGTTGGAGAGGCGTGTAGGGTAACTCCTGAGGTACAATTTTAGAATTCACTTCATGCCAAACCACCACGTGAGGGTGAACTCAGCCAACGTCAAGGAACGGTTATGTTTTCAAAATAAAAACATGATTTATGCGTACATAACTTCTTAACAGCCTTGGCGGACTCATTTGGGATAGCCCTCGGCCAAGGTATCCTTGATAACTGAGTATGAGAATGATTTTTTGGCACGAGCCAAGTTTTTCAGAAATTCATAAGCCATGTTGATTACTCGATTTAAATGAATTGATTTTATTTGGTTGAAATGAGTTGAAAGGTGATAAATTATAGTATGATGATTTATTTCAATCGTCTCCATTTACTCCACTTTAGATATTTTGGATGATGTTTGTTTACTCACTGGGATTATATAATCTCACCACCCTCCTTTCCACCTCTTTCTGGCTCAGGATAGTCGATAGATAGATCATTTCGTTGAGGGCTACAGTTGGACTTGCATCCTAAAACACTGTAGGTTTAACGCTTTTGATACTTTTGGTCTTTCCTGGGTCCACATGTTACTGTAAATTAAATCTTATGCTTTGGTTATCTATATTACAGTATGTATGAATTTATTTAACTTTTACATTACAAAAATTATTTACCGGTAACTCTATAAATATTGTTTTATAAGAAAATAGAATATTTTATTGAATATTTTTATTATATTCAAATAAGTATAGTCTCACTTTAAATGAATGTTTTAGACATCTAAACATATTTTTTATTATGAAATATGTGTTTTCCACTTGCATACTACATTTTTAGCTGGTTTCGAGATTTTTGAGAAAAAATTACCAAAATGCCCCTGTGACAAAAAAAATTATTTTTCTATTGTTTTGATTTGGAAATAGTTTATAATATCTCAAAACATGATGCTTAACAACTGTTGCTCATAGGGGAGGTGCGAAAACTGATAGTAAAGCCTTGCGAGGTTCCGGTTGACATTTCGAGCAATTAATGTCTATCGGGACGTCGCGACAATTGTCACAAGCTCGAAGGGAGTACCGAGTCGTGACAATTAAAGTGGTATCAAAGCTTTTGGTTTTAAAGATTAGAGTATAGAGCTTTTTGATTTTAAAGTTGTTTTAAAATTTACAGTGTTAGTGTGGTCCCGAGTTAAGTTAGGTTAGACTAAATAGAATGCATGTATTTGCATGTAGAGCTTGAGGTTGTTTAAACTTGCCTTATTCTTTCTTATAGATTATCATGCCTCCTCACGTGAACACTCACCTTTCACTAGATCGGTTGGGAGGGGAAGAGGTCGTTCTCAACATCGTCAGCTAGATCCTATAGAGGGGGAATCGGCTGCGTTTACCATTCGAGCAGCACCTACTGCTGAGCAAACCGAGACTCCACATCCTCCACCTCCTCTGCCACTAACTAGTATTCCTGCCATGCTTCTTGAGGCAGTTTAGGCATTGGCAGCCTTCTTTGCTGCTATTGCTGGCCAGGCTCAGGCTGGTCAAGCTCTTCCTATAGTTCCTCTAGCTGCTCTTTTAGTGCCACCACCCCCACCTCCTGTCCCACCACCAGTGTTGGATCTTTCTATTTTTAAGAAGCTTAAAAAGGCTAGGCAACATGGTTGCATTTCTTTTATGGGTGAGTCAGACGCGACTATAGCTAAAAAGGTGGTGCAAATGGCTTCTAGAGCTGAGAAGCTTGCGAATGAAAATAGGAGAATGCGAGCTGAGTTAGCAAAAAAGAGAAATTTGAGTGTATCTTCTAGTCAGCCACCAAAAAGGGGCAAAGACTCATCTGTTTCAGGAAGTACTACTACAGTTTCGGTAACATCTTCTCGAGCTCCATTTTCACAAACACAACAGAGGCGTTCGAGATTTAACAGATCTGAGATGACTATTTTTGGGAAGAGTTTCGGAGGTTCGGATAGATGCAGAAATTGTAGGAGATATCATGTCAGGCCGTGTAGAGGGCCTATATGATGTTTTTATTGTGGTCAGTTGGGTCACATTAAGAGAGATTGCCCACAGTTAGGACGAGCTACGGTGGCTGCTCTATCTCCACCATCTCATACGGATATGCAGAGGAGAGATTCCTCTAGATTACAACCGAGATAGGGATGATTTTGACATACCACCAAGGGTAGATTAAATATGTTGAAATTAGTGTTATAATAAAGTACATGTGATAGAAAGCTAGTTTTGTAAATTGTAGTTTCCATGATCATGAAACTCTTGAACTAATAACAAGATAAGCATAAGATGTTGATTCAGGTGGATTAATTTCATGATGATTTTAAGTTGAAGTGATTGGACTATTGAGTTGTAAGACAAAGAAGACCAATAGTTGTGAATACTAAGGAATTGTGGAACACTAGAAAATAATAAATAATTATGTGTGTGGTGTCATACGTATATGGTGAAGTCACTATACAATATGGAAAGAGTATTCTCAAGTGGGATTTATTGACTGATGATAAGTGGTGTGCAATCTGAGATACATGTAGCTATAAATAAATTTGAAGATTTTTGCTTAAGCAAACTCGTATTAAAGGTTATGGTAAAGATATATGAATGTTAGTAGCAAAATAAATATGTTAAGTCAATGTTCTGATCGCGCACTTGTGATAGAAAGTTAGTCTTGCTAATTGTGGTATAGATTCAGAGGAAAGCCACACAATTATGAATAATTGAGGTAGTAGCTTTAAAGGTAGAAGAGTTGCTGGGATAAAGTGAATTCAAACAGTTGCAACGTCACAGTACTGACTATCAAACGCTGTTGCGTTAAGAACCCCTAATGGCTAGAAAATATGAGCAAATTGTGAGCGGCATAAAGATTGGACTCACGAGTTGAAAAATGGTCATTGGTTTTGATGTCAAGTTTCGTTATTGGGAGTCTTAAGTGCATTGGGGGAGTGTTGAGATGAGTAATATGTTGACTAAAGTCAAATCTTAAGAAATAAAGTAAACCTTGTAAAAGGTTGAAGAGGAAGTGAGGGAAAGGTTAGATGAATGTATGAGATATTGATAAGAGATGTTAATACCAAGTGATAAGAGTGTGAATGAAGATTTCAAGAATGAATAGCAAATGAGTTTATATAGAATATTGCTATAAGAATATACAAATCTTGTCTTGACTTTGTTGAAAGGAAAGGATTAGTAACAACACAAGTAAACTAGGTGACATGCTAGAAACCCTTGGAGAAAAATTGAAGCATGAGTAGTTGGGCATGCCTTTATGGAAATGATATACTTGGAGTATGAAAGAGCAAATAAGTGATTAAGTGTTTCAAGAATGTTTAAACACCTTTGAGAAAGAATTATAAGTTATACGAGATGAGTATAAGATGTGTGATTTTGAAACTTGCTAAGGAGCCAAACTGCTAAGTCACGAGTTAAGTGAACACATGCTGTAAGATATAAGTTTAAGATAGATATCCCCAAGGAAATACTCAAGGGAAGTTCTGCCATGGATCTCGTGAAAGCAAGTACTAAGTTATGTGGTTATAAAAAAAATAAGGAAGCTGTAAGCTGAGAGTGATATTAGTATTAATATTGAAAAGTACTTAAGGAAAATCTAGTTTCGAGTTTTACAATTTCAAGTACAATCTATAAATTGGTTAAGGAAGAATGATGTTATATTCGTATGAAAGAGTGGAACAAAGGATGATAGAAGTTAACCTTGATAATGAAGTCGGATAATGAAACTTTCCTAATTTATTATGGAAATTGGAATTCAAAATGCTTGAGGCATACATAATTCAAATGAGTCTGAGTTTTAAGTGACAAATCAATATCGAAATGCAAAAAGGATGCAAGGTAATGTAGAGGTATAAAAAATAATCGAGGAAAAAGGTGACTCTTAAGAATTGTAGTATTACATAAGATGCAATGATCAAGTTAAGATAAATCTTTGAGGCATCAATGGGATTATAAAGCATACACGCATAATAGATTATAATTCAATAGAGATGACATTGTAATGCAATGATATATAGTACAAGGAAACTTAAGCATATAATTGGAAATGATAAGAAGAGAGTATAAGTATGTAAATGATGTGGAACTATGCACAGGCATGATGAGAATTTGTATGAATTATGAAGATTATTCTATTGAATCTTAGTTATGGATGGGAATGAACAAAGAGAAATTAGTCTGAAGGCATTTGGAAACAGAGACCCGTATACATAATGAGGAATATGGACATTTGAATGTGATTGTATGCGTATGTGTGGAGTTAGTGATGTACCCAACTAAAATGAAGAATGGTTTTAGTGGTTAGAGATTTGAACTCAATATATTTGATGAGTTGTATAGATAATGTAATAATCAAGAATCTTATCAGAAGTCGATTTATGGCGACCTAAAGAATTTTGGGGAATTAGTTAAAGGAATGTAACCTATAGTGCGATTAAGCCACATGAGATGGATTAATAGGATTAAGAAGATTAAAATTTCCTAAATGCAAGGTCAACATGAAGTATGTGGAAATAATTGAAGCCATTAATCTTCCCTAATGTTGAGGATATGTACAGGAATGAGTATGGCATGTTAATGATGCCGTAAACTACACAATAGTGTATAAGGACAGGATGAATGAATGAAAGTCGAGAAGTTTGATATGGAATGAAGTAATAAGATAGTGATTGGTATACCTAAATAAGTATAAAATGCGATCGAAATTGGTATGATTGAGATGGAGTTATGGTTCAAGTTTAATGATAATAATAGAAGTATGCTTGGTGTCTCAATATAAGAGATCATAATTGTGAAGGTTATTGTTGACCTAATTTTAAAGGATAATAATAGACATAAGTGAAGTACTCGAGTTGAATTGGAGGTAAATGAGGTGAACAAATCGAAATTCCCTATAAAGGGGGAGGACAAAAAAAGTCGAGCATTAGATGAGAAAACAATACCCTCACCTTTTCTCTGAGTTCAGTAAATGAAATTTTGAGGTCAAAATTTTATTTTAAGGGGGGTAGTGCTGTCAAGCCCGACTCTACAATATGTTTATTATGCCATTCTTACATAAGAATGCATGTTTGCTTACTTGGGTACCTCGAAAATCATTAAAGGACGACAATGTACCAAATGGTACAATTAAGTTGAATTAAGCCTCAAACTAGTCCAAATAGAGATTTTAAGATGAAATTTAGAATTTTAAAAACCCAGAATGACTTAAAATGGTGATTCGGAGTTCGACGACCGATTTGGAGTCAAATTAGAATTTTCATGATCTATGGGCAAAATGGTCATTTTACAACTCGAGGTTAAAATTGGAATGTTGGAAGAAGTTTTTTATTAAGATTGACTATTTAGAACATAATTTGAGTTTGAGAAGTGAAAAATTTTAATTCTGGCATTTTTCGAGCATAAAGGGCAAAATAGTCATTTTGCCACCCTAAGGGCAAAATTGTAATTTTACACCACCCAACACTTGTCCAGCACATGGTTTTACCCAATATTATCATGGATAATTGAAGGATTTTATGTGGTGGAGAAAGAAAGCTTAATACTTAAGAATTTAAAAATGGACCAATGGTAAGGTGACAAGTGTCAAGCTTTTATTTCTTTATTATTTTCCTTACAAATTAGCACAAAATCAGCCCATTTCTCATTCTTATGGTCAGCCATAGCAAGAACAAAGGAAGAAAAGAAGAACAAAAACCATAAAGTAAAAATTCAAGAGAAAATCGGTGGATTTCAAGTAATCAAGCAATCAAAGATAAAATTTCTTGATTTTGACTTGTGATCTACCTTTCCCATGCATTCTTTTGCATTTTCCATGGTTGAATCACATGATTTCATGATGGGTATCTTGCTGATCAAACCCTAGGAGAGAGATTTTGATGGTTGTTTTGGTAAGATTTTAAGATATTCTAGTGTTTTTAGTTGATTGGTGATGTGTAGCATGAAAATCAAGCAAGAAAAATTCATGTTCTTTCATAACCCTCATTGGTTGAATTCTCCATGTGGAATATTGACGATGATTTAGATAGATTTTTCAGATATATGGATGTTTTTAGTTGTTTATGGTGTTAAGTGTAAGAATTAAGCTTGAAATTCACATATTCCTCATGAGTTCATCATTGGCCGAATCTTCCTTCTAGAGTGTTGATGGTGGATTTGATTTTATTTCAAGTGAACTGGTTAGCAAATGATGAATTATGGTGTGAAAATCAAGTAGGAAAAATCATAGTGTTGATGCACCCACCATGGCCGAAATTCTCAAGAGAAAATGTGAAGATGATTTTGCTAAATTTTATGGTATTTGACTTGTGTTTGATGGTTTGGAGAATTGGAAGAAAAATGGAGTTAATTGGTGTTGAATTGGACATATTGGCCAATTCATCGGGTGATAGATCGAATTAGGCCAATACCGTTTTATTTAGGTACACAATTGAAATTGTGTAGAATACCGTATTTAGACTATAATTCAAACAATTTGCATTCCATTGCATGCATTAGTAAAAAGCCTTAAATAGATTTATAATGGTATGACACAGTATATTGAATTATGTGTCGTGTATTGTATATAAGTGGTAAGCCCTCTAACAAGGGTAAAAACGTTTGTCAGATGACTGAGAATAGGAGTATTTCAAACTCCTGATACAGTGAGTAACCTTATCATCATCTTGATTATCGGAAGTGAATTTTAATTCGTTTTTGTGATTTTATGGAAAATGAGTTTAAATGGTAAATCTTTATGTTTTATAAGCAAAATGTGATTAAATGAAATGATTTTATAAATTGTCTTGAAATTGAATGATGGCTTTGAAAATAGAGTAATTGGAGACCACTTGATGTGTTGTAAATTTATGGTTCTAATTGATTAGCTTATGGCAATATTGGCATGACTGATTGAATTGGTAAATGTGCTGAAAATGTATGAACTGTTGATTTGCCTTGAGAGACTGTAAAATAAAATAATTGCCATGTCATGCTATCGCAAATTTTATTGTATGGTGGGTTTAGCTTACTGCAGTGGGCGAGTTTCTGTGGACTAGCCTATTAGAAGGGCACGGTAAACCCCTTTATATTTTACCTCAGTTGGAGAGGCTAGTAGGGTAACTCCCGAGGTACAATTTTAGAGTTCACTTCACGCCAAACCACCACGTGAGGGTGAACTCGGCCAACGCCAAGGAACGGCTATGTTTTCAAAATAAAAACATGATTTATGCATACATAACTTGTTAACAGCCATGGCGGACTCGGTTTGGGATAGCCCTCGGCCAAAGTATCCCTGATAACTGAGTATGAGAATGATTTTTTGGCACGAGCCAAGTTTTTCAGAAATTCATAAGCCATGTTGATTACTCGATTTAAATGAATTAATTTTATTTGGTTGAAATGAGTTGAAAGGTGATAAATTACAGTATGATGATTTATTTCAATCGTCTTCATTTACTCGACTTTAGATATTTTGGATGATGTTTGTTTACTCATTGGGATTATATAATCTCACCACCCTCCTTTCCACCCTTTTCAGGCTCAAGATAGTCGGTAGATAGCTCATTTCGTTGAGGGCTACAATTGGACTTGCATCCTCAAAAACTGTAGGTTTAACGCTTTTGATACTTTTGGTCGTTCGTGGGCCCACGTGTCATTGTAAATTAAATCTTATGCTTTGGTTATCTGTATTACAGTATGTATGAATTTATTTAACTTTTACACTACAAAAATTATTTATCGGTAACTTTATAAATATTGTTTTATAAGAAAATAGAATATTTTATTGAATATTTTAATTATATTCAAATAAGTATAGTTTCACTTTAAATGAATGTTTTACACATCTAAACTTATTTTTGATTATGAAATGTTTGTTTTTCACTCGCATACTACATTTTTAGCTGGTTTCAAGATTTTTGAGGAAATATGACCAAAATGCCCTTGTGAGAAAAAAATTATTTTTCTATTGTTTTGATTTGGAAATAGTTTATAATCTCTCAAAACATGATACTTAACAACTATTGCTCACAGGGGAGGTGCAAAAACTGATATTAACGCCTTGCGAGGTTTCGGTTAGCATTCCAGGCAATGAATGTCTATCGAGACGTCATAGCAGTTGTCACAGGCTCGAGGGGAGTACCAAGTCATGACAAACCATAAACAAGACTCTACATTAACTCTGACAACTCTGCTGACTAACACAAGAATCCCTAAGACTCAACTAAACCTAGAGCTCTGATACCAACATTATCACAACCCAATTTTCGGGCCATGACCAGTGCATGGCTCCAATGGGCATAGCCCACTAAGCCCAAGCAAGCCTTCCCGTATGAACCTGTACGTCAGCCCCTTTATCATCCATATTCCCTTTTAAGTTCCATAAATCATAATGCTCAAGTAATAACTTCATTGAAATCGATTCATAAAATCCAAGTATATACTCATAATGGTGTTCATCAATCATAATATACATAAAAAGTTTGTCAAACGATTCTTAGAAAATCACATCCAGTTTACTTGTACACATTCAAAGACTTTGAACGTTAGTAGAGTGACTCTGGGCATGGGGGCTAACACATAGTATCATGGTAAACCTATCGAACAATAGATAAGAAGGAGCACCTCGACCTAGTGTGAGACCCCAACCTCTATTTCAAACTTGGTTTGGGAATATGAATGATTTTATCAAATTTGTCTTTGAAAATGTGTGCTAGGGAACAAGCCTTGATTAAATGTTTTTGATAGTGTGAAATGGAAACCGTGTATAAAGATGAATCCATGTGTTGATTATTATGTTGGTATGTATGTATATATATTTTATGAACATGTGTTGTGTTTTGATGAATGAGGTTGGGTGATGATATTGAGGTGTGAGAGTAGGGAGTGCACACATGATGATGATTGAGTGTGCGAGTAGGGAGTGCACACATGACGATGATGGAGTGTGCGAGTAGGGAGTGCACACATGATGATGATGTATGTATATGTAAATGTGTGAGTTATAGAAAGTTCATATTATGGTATATGGTTGAATTGCTTGTGAAATTTCACATGTTAAACTTTGGGGAAACTATATGAGTTTCATGTTGTGTTGGTCATGTGAACAGGGTGGCTTTTGTTTAAGGAAAAGATGAATTTTTGCTATTGCCCTAGCTGCAGCGAGATTGAATTTCGCTGCAGCAAGAAACTCTCGGGTTGTGAAAGTTTTCCCCAGATTTGGATCTCACTGGAACGAGAATGAATTTCGCTACAGAGAGTTACTGTAGCATTTCGCTGCAGCGAGAATAAATCTCGCTGCGGCAAGAAACTCTCTGTTTGTCCAACCAAATTTCACTACAGTGAGAAACCTTCTGTCCATTTTGCTATCTCGTGGTGTTTTGCCATATTTTTCCATTTCATTTATACCATAGTGGAGCATGGACTTCCAACATGTTTAGGGATTATCTAACTAAGTTTGAAATGAGGAAATTTTGAGAGAAACCCTCAGTTGGTTGGGAAGCCCTAGTTCGACTAATCACTTAAATCCTAACGTCGCTGCAGCGAGAATGCCTTCCCACTGCAGCGAAGATTCGTCGTCGCATTTGACTTGTTGGTGTATCACTGAAACCTTCATTTTTCAAATTATTGGTTATGTATGGGTTCCTCATGACCAAGTGATTAATATTTAAGGGTAAAATGAGGGCTTTTCAATATGAATGACATTAAATTGCATTGTTTTAAAACAAGTGCATCATGATTGTAAGTTCTCCCTTATGGTTGCTTGTTCCCTTCCTTGTTCACTCACTAGGTTTATACTCACCGTTTTCAACTTCATGTTTTCAGATCACGAGGCAGCCAGTAACTAGGACGAGGTGTCCTTGTAGATTTGTGTCCATCTTTTGGTAAGTGTCTCGGCATTCAGTAGCTGCACATTTGTCTGAGTCCCTCCGCTGGAAGTCGAGTATTATTTTATTGTGTATAGACGAACCTAATGTAAATTGTTAAGATACTTGTTGTAGACAATGTATATACACTTGTTTGGTATGCCAGTATGAGATGGCAATGTGTAGTATTATTTTGATTCTAAGTTATGAAATGTGACTTAGCAGTTTATGAAGGAATGATAGACATGTCAAATTAATAGGCTTGCTTGGGCTTTGTGGATTACATCCATTGGGCCCATGCACCGGTCATGACCCAAAATTTGGGTCGTGACAAAGTTGGTATCAGAGCTCTAGGTTTGTCTAGGTCCTAGGACTTCCTTTTGTTGGTCCAGCAAAGAGTCTGGTTTTCATGTGGGAACTTCGGTTGTGAAGTGTGAACCACGGTACATTTTACAACCAAGGGACCACATAGATTCCCTATCTTAGAAACCACATTTTGCCTTAAGTATGATTATAAAATGTGTTTAATAACAAGTGTTTGCTCTTGTCTAGGTAAGAATGTCGCCTAAGACACGAGCCGCCTCAAGACAGATAGGGGAGTAAGATGCTCCTATTTATATGGCAGATAGGCCACGGGCATCCACCAGGAGAGGCCGAGGTAGACGTGGCAAAGCCACTAGGCTGGTGAGGGCGGATACGCTTGTGAGTGGGCGAGAGGAAGGACAATCTTTAGGTGATGTAGATAGACACCTAGCTGAGGGTATTACTATTGAGGATTTGGCGGCAGGCCTACAGGGAGTCAATCAATTGTAGAGATGATGGCGACCCATATGAAGGATATACAGAGGGTAGTAGAGGGGAGACCTACAGTACAAGAATCCCTTAGCTCCCAAGGATAGGCTGATCGCCAATATTGTGAGGTTAAGAAGGGTCACTTAGAGATTTCGCTTCCCGATATCTTGAAGCTTAAGCCTCCATCATTTTCAGGGTCTGATGCATCAGAGAAACCCCAGGTTTTCTAAGATAAGATGAAGAAGATTTGTAAGGCTTTGGAATGCGCTAGTGTCCAATTAGTCCAGCTAGCCGCCTTTTGATTAGAGGATGTGGCGCAAAAGTGGTATAGTTCTCTATGTAGAGGCAGACCAATGGATGCAGCACCGTTGACTTGGAGTGAGTTCAGTGCAGTCTTCTTGGACCGATTCTTACCACTTAGTGTACGTAATGCTAGAGCTAGGGAGTTTAAGACTCTGGTATAAACCTCGAGTATGACAGTGTCGGAGTATGACATCAAGTTCAAGCAGTTGTCTCGTTATGCGCCCTATCTCATTTTTACTGAAGAGACGAAGATTCAGAGGTTTGTGGATTGGTTAGTAGAGCCATTGTTTAGGGTCGTGGCATCCCGAGATTTTACTACCTATTCTGCAATAGTAGATTGTGCTCAGCGAATCGAGTTGAGGACTAGTGAGAGTAAAGCTGTGAGGGATAAAGCAAAAAGGGCCAAAACAGAGGGTTACCAAGGTCGTAGAGATTTCAGCAGTGGTGGTTCATCTTCTAGCCATCAAGGTCCACAGAGGGACTTATGATTACCTCAGCAGGGGAGTGACGTGCTTGGTGCTAATATTAGGACGGGACAAAAAACTTTCAGTTCTGGGAGGCGGCAAGATTCTAGACAAGGTAGTCAAGTCACCCACCCTTGTGATACTTGTGGGAGATGACATAGTGGACGATGCTTCCTTACTACAAGAGTTTGTTACAGGTGTGGTCAACCTGGGCATATTAAGAGGGATTGTATGATGGATCATCAATCACAAGATTCTGCTCATGGTTCCACCCAACCAGCTTCATCTGCTCCTTCAGTTGCTACCTCATCTAGTCTAGAGGCTAGTGGATCGAGAGGTAGAGGTGTTGGTACTTCCTCTCAAGGCAGGCCATCTGGGTCTGGACATCAGAGTTCTACTAGTAGAGGCCAGGCGATGGTGTTTGCTTTAACACAGCAAGAGGCCCAAACATCTAATGTTGTGGTCTCAGGTATTCTCTCCGTTTGTAATATGAATGCTCGAGTATTATTTGATCCTGATGCTACCCATTCTTTTATCTCTCTATGTTTTGCATCTCGGTTGGGTAGAGATCGTGTTAGGAGAGAGGAACAATTAGTGGTGTCTACTCCTTTAAAGGAGGTATTTGTGGCCGAATGGGAATATGAGTCCTGTGTAGTGTGAGTCAAGGACAAAGACACTTCGGTGAATCTAGTTGTGTTAGACACCTTAGACTTTGATGTGATCTTTGGGATGGATTGGTTATCACCCTACCATGCTAGTGTGGATTGCTATCATAAATTGGTTAGATTTGGTTTCCCCGATGAACCATCATTTAGTATTCAGGGGGATAGGAGTAATGCTCCAACAAATTTGATATCGGTCATATATGCCAGAAGATTATTACAACAGGGTTGTATAGGTTACTTAGCTGTGGTAAGGGATACTCAAGCAAAGGTTGGAGATGTAAGTCAAGTGTTAGTGGTGAAGGAGTTCGTGGATGTATTTCTCGAGGAGCTACTAGGTTTGCCTTCTGAGCAGGAGATTGAATTTTGCATAGATTTGATTCCCGACACTAGGCCTATATCCATACCCCCATATAGAATGGCACCTGCAGAACTTAAAGAGATTAAGGATCAATTAGAGGATTTGTTGGATAAAGGCTTCATCCGTTCTAGTGTATCCCCATGGGGAGCACCGGTGTTATTTATAAAGAAGAAAGATAGGTCACTTAGGCTGTGCACTGATTATCAACAGCTTAATAAAGTGACGGTGAAGAATAAGTATCCTCTCCCAAGAATAGGTGATTTATTTGATCAACTACATGGAGCACAATGTTTCTCTAAGATAGATCTGCGATATGGGTACCATCAGTTGAGAATCCGGAATGAAGATATACCCAATACTGCATTTCAAACAAGGTATAGGCATTATGAGTTCTTGGTGATGTCATTTGGGCTCACGAATGCTCATGCAGCCTTTATGGATTTGATGAACCGAGTGTTCAAGCCCTATTTGGACAAGTTCGTGGTAGTGTTTATTGATGATATCTTGATCTACTCGAGGAGTAGAGAGGAGCATGAGCAGTATCTTAAAATAGTACTCCAAATTTTGAGATAACATCGATTGTATGCCAAGTTCTCCAAGTGTGAGTTTTGGCTTGAAAGCGTTGCATTCTTGGGACATGTGGTATCTAAGGATGGGGTACAAGTTGATTCAAAGAAAATTGAAGCAGTGGAAAAATGGCCAAGGCCAACATCAGTTACGGAGATTAGAAGCTTTGTGGGTTTGGTTGGCTTTTATCGTCGCTTTGTGAAGAACTTCTTCAAAATGGTCACCCTTCTGACTAAGCTGACACGTAAGGATACAAAATTTGAGTGGTTTGATGCTTGTGAGGATAGCTTTGAGAAGCTTAAGGCATGTCTCATCACAAATCCAGTGTTAAGCCTACCACGAGGCACGGGGGGTTATATGGTATTTTGTGATGCATCGAGGGTTGGTTTAGGGTGTGTATTAATGCAACATGGGAAGGTGATCGCGTATGCATCTAGGCAACTTAAAAGGCATGAGCAGAATTACCCCATACACGATTTGGAAATGGCAGCGATCATGTTTGCCTTAAACATTTGGAGGCATTACTTGTATGGTGAGACTTGCGAGATATATACGGACCACAAAAGTTTGAAATATATATTTCAGCAGAGGGATCTTAACTTGCGGCAACGTAGATGGATGGAGTTGCTAAAGAATTATGATTATACTATTCTTTACCATCCCGGTAAGGCCAATGTAATGGCGGATGCCTTGAGTCGAAAATCAATGGGAAGCTTGGCACATATTTCTACAGATAGGAGATCCCTGTTTAGGGAGATCCATAGCTTGGGAGACATGGGTGTGCATTTGGAAGTTGCGGAGACAAATGCATTGCTAGCACATTTTAGAGTGCTGCTTATTTTAATGGACAGGATTAAAGAAGCACAAGGGAAAGATGAGTTTGTGGCTAAGGCCTTAGAGGATCCTCAGGGAAGGAAAGGAAAAATGTTTACCAAAGGCATAGATGGGGTGCTGAGGTGTGGAACCAAATTTTATGTGCCTGATAGTGATGGATTGAGGAGAGAAATATTGGAGGAAGCTCACATGGCAGCCTATGTAGTACATCCAGGAGCTACAAAGATGTATCAAGATTTGAAAGAGGTGTATTGGTGGGAAGGACTTAAGAGAGATGTAGCTGCGTTTGTCTCCAAGTGCCTGGTTTGTTAGCAGGTTAAGGCCGAACATCAAAAGCCTGCAGGGCTACTACAGCCATTACCAGTACTCGAGTGGAAATGGCAGCATATTACTATGGACTTTGTAACAAGTTTGCCTCGAACCAGTGGGGGATATGATTCAATTTGGATAGTAGTAGATTGGTTAACAAAGTCAGCCCATTTTCTTCCTGTTAAGACTACTTACGAGGCTGCCCAATACACTCGAGTTTATGTGGATGAGATAGTACGACTGCAAGGTATCCCCATTTCTATAATATCTGACAGAGGAGCTCAGTTTACTAGTAGGTTTTAGGAAAAATTACAGGAAGCATTGGGCACTAAGTTGGATTTCAGCACAGCTTTCCATCCTCAGACTAATGGATAGTATGAACAGACCATACAGACATTGGAGGATATGTTGAGGGCTTATGTGATAGACCTTGGGGTCAAGTGGGAGCAATATCTACCCTTAGTGGAATTTGCCTACAATAACAGTTTCCAAACTAGCATCCAAATGGCACCATTTGAGGCATTATATGGACGGAGATGTAGGTCACCTATTGGATGGCTAGATGTGGGAGAAAGGAAACTTTTGGAGCCTGAGTTGGTGCAGGATGGAACCGAGAAAATACTCATGATCCGTCAGAGGATGTTAACAGCACAAAGTAGACAAAAGTCATATGCTAATAACCGACGGAGAGATTTGGAGTTCCAAGTAGAAGATCACATATTTTTGAAAACTTCGCCAACTAAAGGGGTAATGAGGCTGGGCAAGAAAGGAAAACTAAGTTCTCGGTATATAGAACCTTTTGAGATCCTATAAAGGGTTGGAGCAGTGGCATATCGTTTTGCATTACCGCCAAACCTTTCGAATATTCACCCCGTGTTTCATGTGTCCATGCTTAGGAAGTACAACCCGGATCCATCACATGTAATATGGTATGAAACCATTCAGTTGCAAGATGATCTAACCTATGAGGAGCAACCAGTAGGTATCCTTGATAGGCAAGTTAAAAAGCTCCGTTCAAAGGATATAGCCTCAATGAAAGTGTAGTGGCAGAATCACACTAACGAAGAGGTAACGTGGGAAGCCGAGGAGGAGATGCGAACAAAGTATCCCCATCTCTTTGATGCTTAGAGGTACGCTACCTTATAGTTGAATTTAAATTTGGAGTCCGAATTTCTTTAAGTGGCGGAGAATGTGAGACCCCAGCCTCTATAGGCTTGTAACTAAGCATAGATTTAATAATACGAGCCAGGGGTAGTCTCATCATTTTCTCTAATAAGCTCTCAAAATAAAGTTTTATGATATTTTAAGGTCTAAATAGGTATAAGACTGCATAAATGATGTGTACTGATGAAAACACGAAGAAAACTAGAAGTTTCAACAATTTTCATAACAGGGGCAAAATGGTCATTTTTCATCTCGGGTCAAAACTTTAAGCTTTCATGAACCCAAACATGTCTAGACCATTATGGACCTTGTCTTAGTGTTAAAAGAGCAAAAAGATTGCATAAAAGATTAGAGGAGAATAAGTTAATTGGTGGAGGGGTATTTTAGTAATTTAAGTGGAGTGGATAAGTTTGGCTATAAATATCCTGAATTTCCAGCAGCTTGTCTTTTTCTTCCTTTTTCCCTCTCACGTTTCTTTAATTCCTCCATGGGAGTTTTCTTCAAGCTTCCATAACTTTCTCTCTCTAGCTCCAATTTTTATGCTTTCGGTGCACCTTTCCATAAACCCTTGTGTTATTTCATCCTCTCACTTTAAAACCCTTGGAAAATCTTGTTTTCATACTCTCTCTCGCTAGCTAGGTGTTTAAAGAGAGAAAGAGAAAGAAAGACCCTAAAATAGCTTGGAAATTGTTGGAAAGAATTTCAAAGTTTCAGAGCTACTAAGGTGAATGGACTTGCATTTCAAACTTGGTTTGGGAATATGAATGATTTTATCAAATTTGTCTTTGAAAATGTGTGCTAGGGAACAAGCCTTGATTAAATGTTTTTGATAGTGTGAAATGGAAACCATGTATAAAGATGAATCAATGTGTTGATTATTATGTTGGTATGTATGTATATATATTTTATGAATATGTGTTGTGTTTTAATGAATGAGGTTGGGTGATGATATTGAGGTGTGCGAGTAGGGAGTGCACAGATGATGATGATTGAGTGTGCTAGTAGGGAGTGCACACATGACAATGATGGAGTGTACGAGTAGGGAGTGCACACATGATGATGATTGAGTGTGCGAGTAGGGAGTGCACACATGACGATGATGGAGTGTGCGAGTAGGGAGTGCATACATGATGATGATGTATGTATATGTAAATGTGTGAGTTATAGAAAGTTCATATTATGGTATATGGTTGAATTGCTTGTGAAATTTCACATGTTAAACTTTGGGGAAACTATATGAGTTTCATGTTGTGTTGGTCATGTGAACAGGGTGGCTTTTGTTTGAGGAAAAGAGGGATTTTTGTTAGTGCCTTGTTTCTCGCTGCAGGGAGATTGAATTTCACTGCAGCGAGAAACTCTCTGGTTGTGAGAGTTTTCCCCAGAGTTAGATCTCGCTGCAGCGAGAATGAATTTTGCTGCAACGAGAAAGTTACTGTAGCATTTCGCTGCAGTGAGAAACTCTCTGTTTGTCCAACCAAATTTCGCTGCAGCGAGAAACCTTCTGTCCATTTTGCTATCTCGTGGGGTTTTGCCATATTTTTCCATTTCATTTATACCCTAGTGGAGCATGGACTTCCAACATGTTTGGAGATTATCTAACTAAGTTTGAAATGAGGAAATTTTGAGAGAAACCCTCAGTTGGTTGAGAAGCCCTAGTTCGGCTAATAACTTAAATCCCAACGTCGCTGCAGCGGGAATGCCTTCCCGCTGCAACAAAGATTTGTCGTCGCATTTGACTTGCTGGTGTATCACTGAAACCTTCATTTTTCATATTATTGGTTATGTATGGGTTCCTCATGACCAAGTGATTAATATTTAAGGGTAAAATGAGGGGTTTTCAATATGAATGAAATTAAATTGCATTGTTTTAAAACAACTGCATCATGATTGTAAATTCTCCCTTATGGTTGCTTGTTCCCTTCCTTGTTCACTCACTGGGTTTATACTCACTGTTTTCAACTTCATGTTTTCATATCACGAGGCAGTCAGTAACTAGGACAAGGTGTCCTTGTAGATTTATGTCCATCTTTTGGTAGGTGTCTCGGCATTCAGTAACTGTACATTTGTCCGAGTCCCTCCGCTGGAAGTCGAGTATTATTTTATTGTGTATAGACAAACCTAATGTAAATTGTTAAGATACATGTTGTAGACAATGTATATACACTTGTTTAGTATGCCAGTATGAGATGGCAATGTGTAGTATTATTTTGATTCTAAGTTATGAAATGTGACATGTTGTAGACAATGTATATACACTTGTTTGGTATGCCAATATGAGATGGCAATATGTAGTATTATTTTGATTCTAAGTTATGAAATGTGACTTAGCAATTTATGAAGGAATGATAGACATGTCATATTAATAGGCTTGCTTGGGCTTAGTGGATTACGTCCATTGGGCCCATGCGCCAGTCATGGCCCGAAATTTGGGTTGTGACACCTAGGATCCAATAACCTCTCAATTCAGAAAACCTAAAACATGAATTTAAAAAGAGTGAGTATAAACCTAGTAAGTGAACATAGGAAGGGAACAAGCAAGCAGTATGAAAAGTTTAGAAAACATGATGCACTTATTTTAAAAACAATGCAATTTAGTTTAATTTCTTGTTTAATCCCCTTATTTCAACCCTTGATTATTTAATCCATTAAGGTGAAGGATTTATAATCCACGATGGAATTGAAAAGAGTGAAAACTACAGCAAATACCCAAAAAAGACAAGCAAAATAGAGGGTTTCTCGCTGTAGCGAAAAGGCATTCTATAGCATATGGTGCAATCACATTTTTTATTTTCATAACTTGTCTATAGTATATATATACATATACACATACACCCTCATTGCTTCACTCAGCTCATGTACACTCCTTACACACACATTTCAATATCATCATGTGCACTCCCTACACGCACATTTCAATATCATCATGTGCACTCCCTACACACACATTTCAATATCATCATGTGCACTCCCTACTCACACATTTCAGTATCATCATACACATTCTCGCCCACATCATTTCCATCATGTGCACTCCCACATCGCACACCACCGGCACTGTCACGTGCACTCCCACACTGCACGTGCACAGTTATAGCTATTATACAGCATTATCACTCAAACATAATACACATATCCACATAATATAGGAACACGTGGTTTCATTATATCACATATTTTTACCACATAAAAACATTTCATCAAGGGCTTGTTCCCATGCACGTTTTAAAGAAAAGTACGATAAAATATTTCAGGTGATTCAATTAAACATGTATGCATTTATCCCAAAACATTTTAATGCAAGTTCACTCACCAGTCCTCGTTGATTCTTAAATCGACTCTAACTCCCACTAATGGTTCGAATGGAGATGTGGGGTCTCTTTGGAACCTATCACACATAATAGCATCACAAATCAACTCAATTCACATAACCATACTTCTAAAAGCTATCTCCTAAATCACGTTCTACTAGTTATTCCTAGCTAGCTCCCAACTACCATTAAGTGGCTATCTATTTTCACTATTCTAGTCACACTAAAATGAATAAACCACCTCAACTACAAAACACTCATAAATCTAACCACTAGCCATTCTCAACAACTTAAAAATCAACTCAATTCCATTACTCACCTTGGTAGCTTTGTAATTGAATTCCTTTTCAAAAGCTTTCAAACTATTATGAAAAATCTTTCTTTTTCTCTCTAAAACGTCCAACTAGTGAGAGAAAGTATTAAGGAAAGACCTTTAAGGGTTTTAAGGTGAAAGAGTAAAAGAGCAAAAAGGACTTTGTAAAAAGGTGCACAAAAGCATGAAAATTGGGGTTAACTTGAGAAAATTTATGGAGGTTTCAAAGCAAGCTTCCATGGAAGGTGAGAAAACGTGAGAAAGGAAGAAGAAGAAGAAAAAAAAGAAGTTGCTGGAAATTAGAAGAAGTTGCTAGAAACTTAGATATTTATGCCTAATGTTTATCTAATTTCTCACAAAATTACCAAAATGCCCTTACCAAGGTCACTTTGTCTTCCTCTTACCTTTGTACAATCTTTTTACTTCTTTGACACTGAGACAAAGTCCATAATAATCTATAAAATACTCGGGTTCACGAAAACTTAAAACTTTGACTCGCGATGCAAAATGATCATTTTGGCCCTATCATGAAAATTATTAGTATTTCTATCTTCTTCATTTATTTTACCATCATTCATTTATTCCTTAGGTCTATTTAGACATTAATAACATTTGAGAGCTACTTCCAGGAGCTCACCATGAGAAATGATGAAATTGCCCCTAGTTCGTGTTATCGCATCTACTGCTAGTTACGAGTCTATAGAGGTCAAGGTTTCATAGGTTCACTTCTGAATCACCTTTTTAACTTGTAATTAACCTCAATTGGCATCCGTAAGCTTTATTAGCAACCATATCAAAGTACGGGGTACTACAAAAAATAACTAAGAGTTTCTCACTGCAGCGAGAATGTATTCTCGTTGTAGCGAAAACAAAGCCAGTGCACACCCTCCCCCAACCCTAGACTTTCTAGCTGCAAATTCATTTTCACTACAGCAAGAATCTAGCCAAATGACATTAAGGGAAATTTTCACTGGTATATAAATCCAATCTTGTTGCAACGAAAATCAGCTTAAACACATTTGACAATAATCAAGTTTCAACAGTCAATGCAATCACATGTTATTTCCAAACCTCTCTATATAGTAAATATATATATATAAGCATGTACACCACCACCGCCTCACCCAGCTCATGTGCACTCCCACACCGCACATAGCTAGAGTCATTGTGTGCATCCCCCACATCGTGCACAACTAATACCATCGTGTGCATCCCCCACATCGTGCACAGGCAATATCATCATCCACACTCCTACATCCGTCATCACCAGCATGTGTTCCCCTACATTGCACACATGCACGGCTATATTTATTACACAATATCACTTGTCAATGCACAACACATAAATTTTTATATCAACATAATAAAGGAGTACATGGATTCATCACAGTCACACTTCACAACACAACACAAAAAAAAAATGTTTCATTAAGGGCTTATTCCCATGTGCATTTTGAAGAAAAATTAATTAAAATATTTCAAGTGATTCATTCAAACATATATACATTTACCCAAAACATTTTAATGCAAGTTCACTCAGATGTTTTTGTTAATGCTTTTGGATGGACTCCAACTTCAACTAATGCTCCATGTGGAGGTGTGAGCCCTTCTTGGAACCTATCACACACAATAGCATCACAATCAACTCAATTCACATAACTATAAATTCTAAAAGTTATCTCTTAAATCATGTTCTATTAGTTATTCCTAACTAGCTTCCAATTACCATTAAGTGACTATTTATTTTCATTATTCTAGTCACACTAAAGATGAATAAACAACCTCAACTACAAAACACTCACAAATCTAGCCATTAGCCATTCTCAACAACCTAAAATTAATCCTAATTCATTACTCACCTTGGTAGATTTATAGTTGAATTCTTTCTCAAGAGTTCTCAAGCTATTATGGACAATCTCTTTCTCTCTCTCTAAAATGTCCAACTAGTGAGAGAAAGTATTAAGGAAAGACTTTTGAAGGTTCTTGAAGTGTAGAAGTGAAAGAGCATGGAAAATTCTATGACAAGGTGTATAAAAACATAAGTTTTGGGGTTACCATGAGAAAATTTATGGAGGTTTCAAAGCAATCTTCCATGGAAGATGAGAAAACGTGAGAAGGGGAGAAGAGATGGAAGGAATAAGAAGAAGCTGCTGGAAATTAGATATTTATATCTATAGTTTATCCAAGTTTTACTTAATTTACAAAAATACCCTTAACAAGGTGGCTTTATCTTCCTCTTATCCTTTGTGCAATATGTTTCCTCTTTTGACCCTAAAACAAAGTCCATAATAGTCTAGAAATACTCGAGTTCACGAAAACCTAAAAATTTTGACTCGAGATGAAAATGACCATTTTGCCCCCACTATGGAAATTATCATTATTTCTATTTTCTTTGTTTATTTATCATTATATACATCATTCATTTATTCCTTATGCCTACTTAGGTCTTAATAATATTAGGAAACCTACTTCTAGGAACTCACCAAGAAAATGATGAAATTGCCCCTAGTCTGTTTATCGCGCCTACTTCTAGCTACTTGTCTATAAAGGTCGAGGTCTCACAACAATTGTGAAGGGTACAGTTGTTTCGACTCCAAGATGATAATAGATAAAAGTTACGTACCCTAACCTTGTGAAGTGTTCTAGTCGAACTAAAAGTAAACGAGATGGATAAGTCAAATTCCTTATGAAGAAAGAAATGAAGTACGATCGTAGAGTGAGATTAATAGCCTGACGCTAACGTGAATTCGAGGACGAATTCTATTTAAGTGGGGGAGACTATAACACCCTGTAACCTCATATAGGAGCCTATAAGACCTTATCCATAAGTCGAAGGGTCAATTGACATAAATTTAAGTGTCAAAGAGTAATGATGGGTGCAAGGAATATTTAAGAATAAAATATTCCATACAAGAGAAAATAATAATAAAATAAAATTTAAATAATAATATTTTTATCAATGATGAATTAGCGAGTTAAAAGGTGATTTGGAAGTGAATTGGGACAAAGTGAGACATTTTTGGTATCAAGGAGACAAATGAAAAATTTTGAACTAAAATAATATTAAAATATTAATATTTTATTTATTATAGAAATTAGTCATGAAGAAGGATTATATGACTAATCTAAGTGGGGGAGAAGAAGTAAGAAAGAATTTTGAAGAAAAAAGACATAAGTGGGGCCAGCGTGTTTTTATTCAATACAGTAAGAGTGGGTAAGCATATATTTAAATATTATGGTGACATTTTGATGAAGTGCAAATTTGATATTTTATTGGTACAGGTGTAAGGGAAGAAAGATAGAAGGAAATTGGAATTTAGAAGAAACAATTGAAGGACCAAATTGTAAGAATGAAAAGTTTGGTGGGACAAATGGTAAATAAGGAAAAGTTTAAGGACCTATGTGTAATTACAATATTTGAAACTAAATGGAAGTTAACTAACCAAGGAAGAAGTGGATTATGTGGGATAATGAATTGTGCATGTAAATTCACTATTACATGCAAATTATAGCATGTAAAAAGGAGAAAGTTAGTGGGGAACATGTGATACCCCCACCATGTGAAGTGAAAAGAAAAGTAAGCTTAAATCTAGTTGCATGTAAGGAGTTGGTGCATTAGGTGACCAAATGAGAAATTAGATGGGAGAATGCATGAAAGACCATTGGGTACACATAAGGTGGGATTAAATGAAAATGAATTGAAGAATGGAAGGATAATGAAGAGTGGATATTTAACCAATGTGGAAGAAAAGAAATTGGTGCATGAAAACCCATTGGTTGGCAAGATGGCCAAATGAAATAAAAAGAATAAGAATGCATGTGTTTGGATTGGTTCATGAGGGTGGCCAAGTAAATAAGTAAAAGAAAAGGAAAATAGCTTGGAAACTTAGGCAAAAATCATGCCTTTGGGAGATTAAAAGAGAGAAAAGTGAACTAGCTTTGAGAAGTTGAGAGAAGGCTGGCCATTTAGAGAAGAAAAGAAAGGAAAGAAAGTCTTGAGAGGTTCCACCCGAGAGGAAGAAAAAAGAAAAAGAAAAAAGAGAAACGAAAGAAAGGCTCGGTTTTGCACAAGATCAAAAGAAACCGTGAGGTTTCATCCCTCATCATGTAGCTTTGTGCTATTCTATCAACCAAGGAGTCTTCAATACTCAAGAGAGAAGTCATGGAGTGTGGATGGAGGTGTAAAGCTCGGTTTTATGATTCAAGCAAGGAAAGGTAAGGATTGTGGTTCTAGCTTGATTAATCTTTGAAAATAGGTTGGGGACTATGAGAAGTGTTTGGTGGCAGTAAGGATTGTCTTGATTGGAGAAGAATTGGTAACATGCAAGCTACCCAAAACCTTGGATGCATGGTGGATTCAAAGTCAAAGAGAAGTGGTAAGCATAATATTGTGTTTTAAGCCATGGTTGGTTAAATCTTTGGAGAAATAATTTGTGAATCATTTTGGTAGCTTGGTGATTGAAGCATTGGGAGGATATTGAGGTTGCATGGAAGGCCTAATCCATCATAAAGGTAAGACATGTAATGTGAAATGATGGTGTGATGCTTTGAATATGGTTAGGAAACAATTATGCTAGTTGAAAGCTTGGAAAAGAAAAATGAAATTTGTGGATATGTGTTGTTGTGAAAGATTTAAAACTGTTGAGAATATTGGTATAACATGAATGGAAATTATGTTATGCTTAGTGGCGGCATGTTAAAAGTGAAAACGGTTATTGAAAGAATCTAACATGCGTGAGCTAGTTAGGAATATTGAGTTTGTTTGGTATGTTATTCGAAAGAATAAAAAGGAATAATGTGAATGGTGGATTGAGAAATAAAGCATTAAAAGTTAGATAGGTAATGATGCATGTAGACTTGCAAATAATTGAGTAAAATGGGAATGATTATTGCTGCCATATATAGGGTTAATGTTGTGAAAATAAGATGGATTTAGATGAAAATTGCCTGGAAAGGTTGAAATGGGCACTTAATGATATAAATAAGTTGCAGGTACACATAACGTAAAGAATTACGCAAGTAAGAGATATGAATTTCCTTAGTAAAAATATGTCAAAATGTACATGAATATGAAAAGATTAAGTGAGAAAGAATGATGATTCTAGCATGATATAAGTTATTAACATGGTGGTTAATGTTTGAATGAGGAAGAAAAATGGGAATGATTAACACTAAGATTATTAGGCTTGGTTTATTGCTAGGAAGTGTGCAAGTGGAAAAGGAACACTGTGGTGAATAAGTAAAGGAGAAAACATAACTGGATAAGTGGCAAAGTGATATCCTGCCATTGAAAGGTAAGCACGAGGTGTCTATTTCAAAAGACTCAATATTATACGCAAAGTAATTTATCAATGATTTATCTAATGCCATTGTGGAAAGCATGCGTTGTTAGAAATTAATAAGTGACTTGTATACTTGGTTTGGAGAGATTTATAAACTGTTATTGTGGAAAGCATAAGCTGGTAGAAATGCTATGCTATTGTGGATGTAATAATGTTTGAAATGGTTTTGGTTATGTATATATAAGTTATATATGTAAAAGGTTTTGAAATCGGGAAACAAGCCTTTTTACCACGATTTATATCAAAGTGTGCCTTATTGATTTTTGTGATGTGCATTCATGAACAAATTACATATATTCACCATGCTGGCTTGATATTTAAAATTCATACAAAGGTTTTACATTGCAAAGTCTTACAAAAAGAGGTTTTATCAAGTTACAACGATTGACACTTTTGAAATAGTTTTGAAATGAGCTTTTGAAAACCCAATGTGCCTTTGAATGGTTTTATCAAACCAGGAGATTCGAGAGTAAGCTGAATGTCACATCGAGATAGTGTGATCCTTGTGCACGAGCGACCTCTAGTTAGAGAACCTTTGGGTCACCGACAGGCTATTAAACCTAGCTGGGGCCACAGTCTGTGATTACACATGGCAAGGCCACAAGATGATATACGTGACTAGGCCACAAGTGATATACGCGGCTGTGACCGCTTGACTTCTCCGATGTTGGCCAACGTCGTTGACACTACCATAGTTGTGGGAATCTGGTGGAGCAATGCTCTCGGATTGTTATTACGTGGAAGTGGGTCCACGAGTGATTACTATTACCTACTCGAGAGTGATATCTCTTTGGGTTTTCACGTACGTAATTTTTCGCATGGTGAGAAATAACCATTTTTCTACAATTCCCCTACTCACACGATGACATTGGATTTAACTCCTCGCGTACGAGGTGATTTACAAATTTGCCTATAAGCTTTGTGAATGTTGGACTGTTTTTACTAGAGCATGTGTGACTTTACTGATTTGCTTTAAGCAAGTTGTTAAATGGTTTCGACGATAGAGATCTTTACATGAATTGGTTTGATACTTGATTTAAACGATTATCTTGCATTAAAATTTCTAGTTTTACGTGTAAGGCATAAATTACCCTTTTGAGCTAATTCATTTACATATTCTTTTATTTTAAACATTCAAATTTCCTATTCGTAGCTTGTTTCCTATCTACGCCCTGCTCACGAAGTCAATGATCACTGAGTCTGTGAGACTCATCCCCCCTTATTTTTCTTTTACAGATAATGATCGGCCTAGCTTGTATTCATCAGCAATCATTGTCCATCACAGATAGGTAAAGGCATCTCATAGCATCTTATTCTGAGTCGCTTCGCTACTAGAGGTTGAGTCATTATTCTTTGTTTTTCTTTTGTAAATGAATACTGATCTCGATATAAATATTCAATTGAAAATTTTAGACTATGATGTATTTACATATGATCATATGGATTAAAGGTCAACATGATTTATTATGCCTATTGTTCAAATCATGTCATGGGAGTATGTGGTTTAAAGCAATAACAAGGATTGGTCAACGAGTATGGTGAATTAACGGGAATTTCTAATAAGACTTGTTCAGGACTTGGCAAGTTCTCCCGGAAGTCTCGAACGCTGATAGTGATCGAAGAGCAGTCATTACAAATTTAATAATTGATTTATATGTATAAATCATGAGTAGTATCTAGCAACATATCGTGACCCCCTAAATGTTACAGAATCAATTAAGCATATCCTGGACTTTTTAATGATAAGCCTCTTAGTGCAATACAATCCTTTCATTACATATCCTGGATATGTCATTAAGTATGGCTTAGTGTCAACTTTTGACATTCCATATTAGTTCTTATGATTTGTGATTAACCTTATGAATTTAGGAAACTAACTTTCCTTAAACTCATCATGCTTGGGCTAAAAACTTTATACAAGTTAATCTTAAATTAAGAACAAATGAGATACATCCCATTTAATCACTGGGGGTGATGAATGCTCTCTTGACCACTCATTCACCTTCGCATGCTTCATGCCATATCCAAAAACACCCTGTTTAGGCATCTGGTCACCTCTAATGTCACGACCCGGAACTCCCACCAAGCCCATGACAACCGCCACGACGTCCCGATAGGCACTTATTATCCAGAATGCCGATCGGAACCTCGCAAGGCTTAGCATCAGCTTTCGCATCTCCCCGGTGAGCGACAGTTATTAAATCTCGCATTTCAAGAAATCATAAGTCATTTCCAAATCAAAACAATATAATATTATTTTCTGGCTCACAGGGGCATTTTCCTCATTTTTCTTCGAAAATATCAAAACTTGCCAAAAACATGGTGTGTGGGTGAAAAACAGATGTTTCATAATTAAAAGTAAATTTAGATGTCTAAAATAATTATTTGAAATGAAATTATAATTGTTTGAATAAAATAATGATATTCAATAAAATATTCTATTTTCTTAAAAAAATATTTATAGAGAAATTCGTAAATAATTTCTGTGGTGTAAAAGCTAAATATACTCATATGTACTTTAAAGCAAATAACTAAAGTATAAAATTACTTTTACAGTGACACATGGGCCCCCAACTAACCAATAAGGTGCAAGTTTGTGAACCTACAATTTTGTCGATGCAATCGGCTATCTACCAGCTATCCTGAGCCTAAAATGTGGGGAATTGAGGGTGGTGAGATTATAAAATCCCAGTGAGTAAACAGATACCATCTAAACCATCTAAAGTAGAGTAAATGGAGACAAGTAAAATATTCCATTCCAGTATGTTTTTCATAACATCAATAATCAATTTACTCAAATAATCAACTTGGCTTATGTATTTCACAAAACTTGGCTCCTGCCAATATCATTACTGGGGATGCCTTGGCCTAAGCATCTGATCAAGACCACCAAGGCTATTCAGTGTAGTACACACATGAATATATTTTTACATTTGAAAATCTAGCCATGCCTTGGCGTTGGCTAAGTCTCACTCTCACGCGGTGGTCCATGTGAAGTGCACTCAAATCTTTACCTCCAGAGACACCCTCCACATGGCTCTCCGATCGAGGTAAGGTATATCTGTTTCTGTGCCCCCTCTCTTAGGCTAGTCCACAAAACCTCGACTACAGGAATTATGGATTATTTTATCTACCACTTGATTTATAAAATCTTTATCTGCATGACATGGTAATTTATCGCAACCTAGCCTCTCAAGGCTGAATACACAGTACAAATAATTCTAACACCAAAAATCAGTTTAGCCATTCATGCTCATATATTGTCATTAGCCATTCAATTTAAAACCATAAAATTACAACACATCAAGTGGTCTCCAATTACTCTATTTTCAAAGCCATCATTCAATTTCAAGACAATTTATAAAATCATTTCATTTAATCACATTTTGCTTATAAAACATAAAGATTTACCATTTAAACTCATTTTTCCATCAAATTAGAAAAACGAATAAAAACTACTTTAGATAATTAAGACGATAATAAAGTTACTCACAGTATCAGGAGTAGAAATACTCATAGTCCCGATCTTTGGTGTAATCTCTTTATCCTTATCAAATAGCTTACCACCTATACATCACACATGACACAAAATTCAATAATTTGTGTCAATTTGTCATAAACTATTTTAGGCCCTCTAAATCTAAATGAATGCATGGAATGCTCGATCAACCGCTTAAATGCGATGTTAACCTAATTCGACCTATCACTCGATTAAATTACTAACGCGTCCAATTTAATCCCAAATTACTCCATTTCTTTTCTACTACCTCAATTCACCAAACATTATTCAAATAACACCAATTTCAGCATCAAAACCCTCCCATTTCTTCATGGAAAAATTCAACCATTACAGTGCACTAACATCATGATTTTTCCTACTTAATTTTCTCACCATTATTCATCATTTTCTAAGCCATTTCTCTTGAAATAATAACAATCCATCACCCACACACATCAAGGAAGATTCGGCCAATGAAGATTCATGGGGAAAATGGATTCTTTTCTTGTTGTTTTGCTTCTAAATATGCTAAACTAACCTTAATCACTAACATAACTTAAAATCAAACAATTCCATCATCATTTCTCTCACCATACCCATTCGGCCTACCACTTATTCACTATGAAATCATGCTTCTCAACCATAGATATAAGAAAATAAAGCATGGGTATTGTAAATCACAAGTAAAAATAAAGAATTTTCACTTTACCTTGCTTAATTCCTTGGATTTTCACACTTTCTCTTGAATTTTTCTTGGCTAGGGTTTGTTTTCCTTATTTTCTTTCTTTCCTCTCTTGTTTTCTTGCTTGGCCGACCCTTATAGTGAGAATGGGCTGATTCTATGCTGATTTTTATAGCTTAATAATAAGATAATAAAATGATCAAATATACATATTTGATTTTTAACATGAATCTTAGTGGTCTTCATTACTTATACATGTACACAAGCATAAGACTTTTGACCATCAGCGGAGTGACTCTAGGTGAAGATACAGCTACTGAGTTGCCATAGTACCTACCAAAAAGACGAGCATACGTCGACCACTCAATCTAGGTCCCAACTGCCTCTGAATCTGAAAACATGAAGTTTAAAAATGTGAGTATAAACTCAGTGAGTGAACATAAGAAGGGAACAAGCAATCAATAGGAAGAATTTGGAAATCATGATACATTTGTTTCAAAAACAATGCAATTGATTTAGTTTCTTACTAAAAAAAACCCTCATTTCAAACTTTGATCACTAACCTCATAGTGTTGCAAAAACCCATGATCAATCCATGAAGTTAAATGGGTGAAAAATAGGTCAAAATCAAGCAAGGTAGCAAGCATGGCAGCAAGTTTCTCATTGCAGTGAAGTTCATTCTCGCTGCAGTGAGATTCAGGCGGCCAAAACAGAAAGTTTCTCGCTGTAGCGAGAAACAGTGTTAGTTTGCATGTGTTTCAATTTTTCTAGCATATCTCTTGCTACAGAAGTCCAATTGACCTAATTTTTTGACCATTGGAAATCTAAGATTCAGGGATACAACTTTTATGTTTACCACTTTACCAAGTTCGGACAGAAAGGTGGTCCAAATCTTCATCGAAGTGAAAGTACTACATCAGAACTTAAGAGTTTCTCACTGCAACGAGAAATAGGGCTGGTTTATGCCCCCACCACCCAAGAGTTTCTTGCTGCAGCGAAAATGCATTCTCGCTGCAGCGGACACTTAAGGGATTTTCACATGCCACAAAATCCAATCCTAGCATATTGCACACCAAAGTGAACACATTAACAATAATCAAGTTTCTCATTTTTCATTTCGATCACATAGTATAATCATAAACTTTCTATCACATATACATATATAAACATATATAAACACGTACACCACCCCACTTCATTCATCGTCATAGCCAAGTCATCATCATCATCGGCTTATGCGCACTCCCTACTCGCACATAGTCCGGTCAACATCGGTTTATGGGCACTCCCACTCACACATAGCCGGGTCAACATCGGGTCAGCATTGACTTATGCACACTCCCACTCACACATAGTCGGGTTAGCATCTGCTTATGTGCACTCCTACTCGCACATAGCTGGGTCAATATCATTACACAACATTATTCATCAATGCACAACATATATTCGTATATATATATATATATATCAACATAATATAGGAGCACATAGGTTCATCCTTTTACACATTTCACATTTTCACAACACCAAAACATTTTATCAAGGGCTTGTTCCCCGGCACACATTTTTTTAAAAAAAGTTGGAATAAATCATTTAAATGTTTCATACAAAACACAATTATATTTCCCAAAACGATTTTAAAATGCAAGTTCACTCACCAGTCTTGTTGATTCTTTTGCTTGACTCTAACCTCAACTAATGCTCCAAATGGACATGTGAGGCCTTGTTGGAACCTATACACACACAACATCACAACCAACCCAAATTGGCATTAATACACTCTCAAAAGCTATTTCTTAATTCAAGTTCAACTAGTTATTCCTAACTAGCTCCCAATTACCATAAGTGGCTATTTGTTTACTCTACTCTAGTCACTCTAAAAAGATTAACAATCTCAACAATAGATTAACTCACCACTCTAATCATCAACCATTATCAACAACTTGAAAATTAAACCTAATTCATTACTCACCTTGATGGTTTTTTGTAGTTGAATT
The DNA here is from genome assembly GCF_000208745.1 of Theobroma cacao. Classification (NCBI taxonomy): domain Eukaryota; kingdom Viridiplantae; phylum Streptophyta; class Magnoliopsida; order Malvales; family Malvaceae; genus Theobroma; species Theobroma cacao. The sequence continues at coordinate 9,410,167 of NC_030855.1, forward strand.
CTCTTTCAAAATTCTTCAAGCTATTATGGCAGCTCCCTTTTTCTCTCTCTAAAATACCTAACTAGTGAGAGAAAGTATGGAAGTAAAACTTTTCAAGGGTTTTAAAGTGAGAAAGTGAAAGAGCGCAAAGGTTTTATGAAAAAGTGCACAAAAGCATGAAAATTAGAGCTGGAGAAAGAGAGTTGTGGAAGTTGCAAAGCAAGCTTCCATGGAGGATAAAAGGAACGTGAAAGGGGAGGAAGAAGAAGGAGAAGTTGCTAGAAGTTGCTGGAGCTCAGATATTTATGCTCCAAGTTAATCCAAATTTCCACCGAAATTTCCAAAATGCCCTTAACATGGTGGCTTTGTCTTCCTCCCATCCTTTGTGCAAACTTTTGCTCTTTTGACACCAAAACAAAGTCCATAATAGTCTAAAGGTACTCGAGTTCATGAAACTTAAAAATTTAGACCCGAGATGCAAAATGACCATTTTGCCCCTACCGTGAAAATTATCATTATTTTTATCTTCCTCATTTATTTACCATCATAAACATTATTCATTCATTCCTTAGGCCTATTTAGACCTTAATAGCATCAAAAAAACCCACTCGTAGGAGCTCACCAAGAGAAATTATAAAATTACCCCTAGTCCGCATTATCACTTCGACTTCTAGTTATGTGCCTATGGAGATCGAGATTTCATAGGTTCACTTCTGAATTATCCTTTTAACTCAGTAATCAACCTCAATTGGCATCGGTAAACTTTATTAGCTACCGTATCAAAATACAGGGTATTACAGTCTCCCCCACTTAAAATGAATTCGTCCTCGAAATCAAATCGGCGTTGGGTGAATAATCAAAGTTCTAAAGTTCTGCCACATCACTTTTGTTGGGCATTCTTAACATAGAATCTTGGTTTATGCATCATATCGACTTCCAATCTTATAGAAAACTCAATAAGGTCATAGTATATAGTTATGTGTACTACTCTTGTTGGATCAAAACAATATCATCCTTCATTTTATGAAGAGAATTCAAATAAGCTATTAATTCTGGTCACACCTCAATCAAATCATCCTTAAATCATCAATTATGCATGTTTACTTAACCATCCGTAACTCCTCTACCTTACTTCTTTATCAAACCTTCCAATATTCAAGCATCTATTCCACCATTGACTATGGATCTAATTTGTCAACCAATCTCTGTTTCATTTTTCATTCTCCCATACAAATTCCATTTAAGCATTTCATAATACATAAAGATCAAACGCTCTTTATTCATTTCATCTATTTTTTTCTTAATATCAAAGATGATTCAAATCTAGTAACCATTAGTCATCATATTCTTAAAAACAACTCCAATACTTTCATGATCGAGTGCTCGCTAGATCAATCTTAACTTATACCACGAAGCTTTTCAATAAGTCATGACATTCACATACCTCCTATGATCTTAGCCAATCCCTTTAATCAATAACTTAACTTCTCAAAGTTAAAGTTGCTCAAAATTTTCCTTTAAGGTTCCTTTCCAAGTCTCATCTTGATTACTGATCATTTCTATATTTCCAATGTCGTAGCTAATTTATTCATCATCAATCACATACAACATATCTAACTTGAAATTCTTCAAATTTACTCCAAATGCTAAATCTTGTGACCTTATTAGTTTATCAGTCTGAAGATGAAATTTGACACTTACCTCTCCTTAAGTGTACTTTAAAATCAATGAATCATTTACTAAGACCTTTCCGAAATCAACTTCTTTAGCCCTTTTTCCTTAGAAAATTAAATCTATAATCCTTCATTTTGAATAATGGGCTCTATGCCAATCAAGGCAGATTTTACACTTTTAATTACACGAATTCAAATGCACACCTTTACGCATAAGCTATAAATTTTTACCCAAATCTCCATAAGTCAAAACCTTATATTGAAGCTATACCAGTACTCATACGTTCTATTCCATTAGCCTATAAAGAATTAAATCTATGGCATACTTCTCTATTTGGGTACTTCATAATAGCTTAACAAATTCTAGCTCACGATTAAGCTTGTTTATATGCTAAGCCTCTCAGGCTATATCAAAACACCAAGTTTTATCACGATATAATAGAATTTGATGAACTCATACCAAAAGTATAAACACTTACTTTCAAGCTAACAACATTATAATCCACTTGTTCACTGCCAAAATTAGTGATAAATCATCTTAATCACTGTCTAGCGCTATAACCATTGATAGAATATTATCATCGAATCAAATTATAACCAACTCCATATGAGTTTTTTTTTTGTACCAATATGCAACATATATACCCATACATATATATTTTCCAAAAATTTCAACTTCGGGTAGCCTTAGGCATATTAAGCACAATAAACCATCTGTAAAACCAAAACAACAAACAATCAAGTTTAGAATCATTTCTTTTCTTAGTTGGTTAGATCATGCTCATTATTTGTGGTGAATACACAAGGCTGATTTCAATGTTCCATTCTCATACAAGAGTCAACGACTAATTGGCACCATCTCCAAACACTACGTATTTTATAAGTCAATTTTCTTAGTCAAAATTCATATTGTAGTATTCCAACTTTAGGTCATGTCTCATTACCAAATCTTTACTCATATACGAGTACTTGAATTCTCAAATTATCATTTCTTTTCTAAGTAGATCTCTGCCATTCCCATAGCGTATTTTTATTCCTTCACCAGTAGTAGTATCATTTAATCAACTCGTGTTACCCTCGTTCTCTAAACATTTGAAACACAATTTAACCTTTGCCTACCCTTACCAAGCACTTTATGTTAATAATTACTCAAAATAAATTGAAACTTGTGGGGAAACACGTTTCACCATTTATGCCTTGCATCTACGAGCGTATCGAGACCACAACTTCATCAGATCTAGATATTGGCAAGGTAATCGTTGCCTCAAACCAACATTTCCAGACACCCTTATATTTGCAACATGTATATATTTCCTGTTTTTTTCTTTACTAATGTGATATATATGTTACAAGTCCCAACTTAATCATACAGCCATTTGTTTTTTTAGCTTTAGTGTTTTCTCATTGTGAAAAATCTCTCGAATTTATCTCACCAGGGTGTTCACAAGGTGGATACTTGTTCATAATTTATAGTTCAATGTCTAAAGCAGTGAACACAGTCTCGTCATAAAGTTCTACCCTTATTTATCAATCATAGCTCCCTTACACATTTACTTATACATTGCTGGGTTACTCACAAGCCACTCGTGGCCATCCAAATTTTGACCTCTTATAGCAAGTTAAGCTAATATATTCTCTTATGCTTTTCCCTACACTTCCATAACACTTAAACACTTCTTTTAATAAGGTTCCATTGAGAACTTAATCAATCAAAGGCTTATCTTCAAAGCCACTCATAACTTTAATCGTTCATTGTATGCCCGATAACACTTTAGCTCACTGACCTCACTGGACATTATTTTAAAATATCCCAAGGTGTCCGTGTTCTTAGTTCGGATCATACCATCTAACTTAGTATAATTGCATTAATTATCCTTAAGCTCTTTATGCTCAGCATATCAACATCAATATTTCCCCCTCATTCTTGTTATTGACCTTGTTAAGGTATATATGTGGCTTTTCAATCTTTCACAATACATTCCATATTTATGCCAAGGCATTCTCAATCTCATGCCAAGCCTATAGTCATGTAACGATAAATCAAGGTAAACTCCCCTATGGGATATCTTCTTCCATATGATGCATGGGGATCACAAGATGTACAACTCCAAGTGTATGCCTACATATTGATAACCTTCATATATTTTATGATCATGGAAACCACAATTTGCAAAACTAGCTTCATATCACAAGTTTGCGATCAGAACATTAGTCTCCACATATCTCACTTTGAACATACGTCACTACTAACATTTATATACCTTTACCACAACATTCAGTGCAAATTGATTAAGCAATGATCTCCAAATTTACTCTTAGGAACACATATATCAAATTGTACACCACTTAGTGTTAAGATTTTAACTTTACTCATCAATTCTTAACCAATTACATCCATAAGATAGACAATTCACTAAATTTTTGTATATTGCTTTTGCAGTTATAAGATCAAAATTTCTTAAGTTTAGGATGCAGAAGCTTCCTCTTAGAGCATATCCGAAAATCCACATGTTTTAAGTCCCTTACCTTTGGAGAAGTCACGTTCAAGACTAATCATTTACATCACGGTGCTTCACGTGGACACTTGAGGTTGTTCCATAAGCCGTTAGGGGCATCTTGCTTTACCATGGCCTTAAGGTAACTTTCATCTTAGACAGCATCCTGTACCAAGACAAAGCAATACCATATTCAAAGTTCAAAATTTCCAAAATCTCATGGGTAAGTTTACTAAGACGTAAGAGTTCATGTAGCCTCATGTTTGTAATTAGTGCTGCAGTCACCAACCAAGAACAAGACTCTACACTAATCCCAACGTTTCGCTGACACACATAAAGATGACCTAGAACACCCTAAACCTAAGTGCTTTAATACCAACTTTGTCATGACCCAAACACTAAGGCCATGATTGGAGCATGAGTTCAACAAGCAAGCCCACTAGACCCGAGCAAGCCTCAATATTCAAAACCATGTAACACATAGCCAAAGGATGTCATACATCATATTCATCAATAGAATTTAAGTTCAATACATCACACAGTCCCTAGCATGATTCATATATTCATCATAGGGTCATACGTTGAGTAGTTAAGGCAGGTTCATTTATAACAGCCCTTAATATACAATATCACATGGCACTCAATGGCCACAATATTCAAAACACATTACTTTCTAGACTTAAAATATCAAATGTAGAAACTAGTGTGACCCGAACTCAACGGAGCGACCAAAATGGGGAACTTTCCATATGCCAAAATTTGTCCATCACTAGACAACCCTTACCACGCTCTGCCCAATGGCGTATTTATCTGCACATGGTACAAAATGGGTGAGTACTATAATACTCAGTGAGTGGTGCACACAACCAGAATATTATATACATACAGCAAACTTATAGTTTATGTTGTACTCCCTATACTTCAATATAAGCTAACAAACATCTCCAAATACAAGGCATATCATTATCCCTAAGGTTTCCCATGTTCAATTCACATATAACTCAACTTATTCTCAAACCACTTGTACCATTCTCCACAGCATGCTCTGGTTACTAGTGTATCATATCAAAGTCCACTTCGCCTAATTAAGGCTGTATCATATCTCACCCAAATCATAACATAATCTTTGAGTGGTCCTCCCCTAAGCATTAACAAATCACACACGGTGGCTAGTCGGCAGAGAAACAAATCATGCTCAATACTAAAGCAACTGGCAGAATATTAAAGTCATTGTCTGGAGCAATCTCTCCACTGATGGTATCATAATCCTCGACCGGGGAAATATTGTAATGAACAGCATCACCCTGAGTATTCTCCACCAATGGCATCCCAATCATCATCCAGAGTAATCTCTTGACGGATGGCATCATACACAATAGATGGGAATCACAAGTGAGATTCAAACCACTACCCTTGTTTACCATCACCCTTGAGGCACAAACATAGTCACAAGTGTTAGTATAAGCCCTGCAAGCTAATCTTTGGTCGTATGGGAATTCATTTTGAGTTATTCATGTATCATATTTTATTAATTTATAATAATTATGAGGTAGTTCTTTATCCATAAGTTTATCATTTAATTAATTTTTGTACTGTGTAACAAAAGCCCATAGAGCTATGTATGCCTTACAAAGAAATTGTATTGGGATACAATTATGAGATCTTTATGCATCAAAGCATTATTCCTAAAAGTTCTTGATCATTGTATTTGTCACAACTCAAATCTTGGGCCATGACCGACGCATGGGCCTAATAGGCATAGCCCACTAGGCCCAAGCAAGCCTCTCTATATAAACTTGTTCATTAGTCCATCTATCACCCATATTTCTTTAAGATCCATAGTTCTTAATTTTCAATAATAATTCCTTCGGGAATCAATCGTGACAACCAAGCATATATCATTCTCAAATAGTATTATTGCATGCCAACCTATGGCAACAATATTAATCAAACTACACATACATTGTTTACAACAAATCTCACAATTTACATTTAAACTACCATATACACATACAAAGGCCCTTGACTGCCCGCAGAGCAACTCTGAGCATGGGTACTATCATTGAGTGTTATGGTAAACCTACCGAAAGCTAAATATGAAGAAGTACCCCGACCTAGGATCCAACTACCTTCGAACCTAAAAACTAAAACATGAAGTTGAAAAGAATGAGTATAACCCAGTGAGTGAACATAGGAAGGGAACAAGCAACGATACGGAAGGTTTTAGGAAACGTGATGCACTTATGTTAAAAACAATGCAATTTATTCTTCGAAAACCAAACTCGATGCTATGATGTCTTTTAACTCATTTTGGAAACATTTAAGAATATCAACTTTCAATATACAATTCAATCACATTACATTTTCCAAAAATCTTTACTCTATGGACAGGTGCACATGCGTGTAAAAATTCATGTATACATTATGTATATATAAATATATAGATAATTCAAACATACACCAAGGTCATCCCCACACTAGTCACCACGGCTCCACACATACACCCGCCAACCTCAACTCAGCTCATGTGTAATCTCGCACCGCACATAACTAATATCCTCATGTGCACTCCCACACTGCACATGGCATATATCACCAGTGTGCGTACTCCCACATCGTACACCACCATCATCGTCATGTGCACTCCCACACTGTACACACACGGTTATAGTTATCATTCAATATTACCTTTCAAGGCATAGCACACATAACAACATGTAACAAGAATCTTTGCATAATAATACATTCCACATAATTCATTATTTTATTAGTCATAGACATGGTTGCACAGTCCAACATTCAAGAAAAATAATATTAACCGTATTGCCACTAGTTTAGAACATCTCAAGATTTCCAATGCATCACATGCCATAATTCAATTGGCAATTCAACATAATATTTCAAACACGTAATTCATCACATTCTATGTTTGACAAAATAGAAATGTCACTTGTGAAAGGCTTGTTCCCATGCATAATTTTTTTTAAAAGAGTCAACTAAAGATATTCAAGTACTTCATTCAACACATATGCATTTGCTCAAAACATTTTAAATGCAAGTTCACTCACCCAATTTTTTTTTAATCAACTCCAAACCTCGACTAGTGCTCCAAGTGGAAACGTGAGGTCTCGTTGGAACCTATCACACACAATTAGTATCACAGCCAACCTAATTCACATGAATATGAATCCAAATGCTATTTCCACAGTTAAACTTTACTAGTTTTTCCTAACTAGTTTTCAATTACCACTTGACTACTAAACCTAATAATAACTCCACCATTTTCATAACACTTCATTTATTACTTCCATTTTCCAGCACTATATCATCCTTATAATTCATAACACCACACTTAATTAATTCCCTTAGTGACATCTTACACCAACACAATGCACTTTACTAATTTAGTCACCCACACCACTAGTTAAACCATGAATTACCATAATTATCAATCATTTCTCCCTCCAACAATCTCAACTCATCAAAACAGCCCCTAATTCCTGTTTCAAATATCAATTTACTTGTAAATTAACAAAGAAAACATTCTAGTCACTAGCTAGTCATTTGTTTTCACCACTTTAGTCACACTAGTAATAAATACTCACTTTTTCACCACAATATAATCCATCAACAATCAAAAAACCCACAAATCTAATTATTTACCATCATTAACAAACTTAAAAATCAACCTTAACCCATTACTCACCTTGGTGGACTTATAGTTGAATTTTCTTGGTGAGGATTAAAAAGGGAAAAATTCCTTTAAGAGTTTTCAAGCTATTTTGAGGAGTTTCTCTCTCTAAAAATGTTCAAATAGTGAGAGAAAGTGTAGAGGAAAAACTTTTTGAGGGTTTTTGAGGTGAAAAAGTGAAAGAGCACAAAAAAATCCTATGAAAAAGTGTACAAAAACATGAAATTTGGAGTTAATATGAGAAAGTTATGGAGGTTTCATTGATGGCCTCCATGGAAGATACAAAGTTTGAAATGGGGAAGAGAAATGGGAGGAAGAATGAGAAAATGCTGGAAATTGAGATATTTATACCTAGGATTGACAAAAGTTTTAATTATTTACGAAAATGCCATTAACAAGTTTACTTTGTCTTATTTTTCTTTTTTTTTTTGTGCAATCTTTTCTCTTTTGACATTGAGAAAAGGTCCACAATAGATTAGAGGTACTCGAGTTTATGAAAACTAAAAAAATTAGACTTGAGATATAAAATTATCATTTTACCCCTAAGGTGAAAATCTCTCTCTTTTTTTAATATAAAAATAATTTATTGAATCCCGAATATAAAATATTTGCTAAGACTCAACAAGAAGAAAATGAAACTAACCTTGGTCCATGTCACCACTATTACACTACTTTACGCGTATTTTAAAATTTGGGGTATCACAGTATTATTGAGACAGGGCATCAATAATGCTCAAAGATCAGCACATGCTATGTTCCTTACATGTGAAGTAAGCAACTCCTCTCATAGGTTGAAGTATAGAGATACTTGGAACTAGCATGTGGGTGCTTGCCATGAGCAAGCAAGTTCACTGAACATGACCCGCCATGAGAAGTGCATTTGGTACCTCACTTAAGTGTCTATGCAATACTTCTCATGTGTCAGTCGTGTAACTACTCTTTAGACTTGAGACACCAGGTTGTCTTGTATGTGGAGTATTATGTTTTGATTTCATCCCTACGGGTGCCTAACCAAGGATACTTAAACAAGATGTTTTTGGGTATAGTATAAAGTGTATGAAGGCAAATGCATGGTCAAGATAGGGATCATCACCCCAAGTGATTTAAGGGGAAATATCTCATTTATTCTTGGTTGACATTAGTTTAATCGAATACTTGGCCAAGGTGATTAGGAGATTATGGAATGAGTTTCATAAGTCTCCACAAAGCTAAAGATCTAACTGCAAGAAAAAATATATAGGTCAATAAGAGGAGGCAATGCATCAAGCTCTTATCATCTCCAAGATATATGATGAGGGAATGAATTATACTAATAAACTATACAATGAAAGGTTGTCAAAGAATCCTTTGACTCTCCTAACAATTGGGTGGCCATGATGCATTACTAGATTTCAATCTTGGTCTATGGAATTGAATTAGTTAATTTAAAATTAAAAATGATTCATTTAAATTAATTAAGCAATAAAATTATAATTCAATTGCGATATATTAGGAACTTAATGGGTCACACACAAAGATTGAAATTTGGATTAAATTAAGAGTGTAATGATTTAAGTTAGACTTAAATCAAATTCTAGGTTTTAACTACTAAAGACCTTATTAAAAGAGTTTAATTAGGCATTAGTTAAATATTATAAATGTTGTAATATTATGGACTTATTTTTCAAATTTTAATAAGTTTAATAATAAAATTAAACCTAGATATAAATATCACATTATAGCCACTTTTTTCTAAAGTAACAAAAAAAATAGTTTTTTTTTCTCTTGAGTGTCACCACTCTTGAGAGGGTTTTTTTTATAGAAAACTTCTCCATTGATTCTTTGTTGAAAATCAAAAAATCACAAAGGACAAATCATTATCCACTTGCTAACACAAGCCCATGGCATAAAGCTCTCTTCTTGTGAAGGATCCGTTGCAATCATGTGTGCAACATTGGAGGTCAAGAATTGAGTGGCTGGGATTCTTTCACACAAGCAGGTGTTCACTTTTTTCAGGAATAAATGGAATCCATTTGATTACGATATCATTTGGAAGGGTAAAAACCTCTTTCTAATTTTCTATGGTGTTTAACTTCGCATTAAACAACCAAGATGATTCAAAGGTAAAAGGCATAGTTTTATTTTGTTTTAATTTTTTTTATTCCGTTGTGTTGATGCTTTAATCATGCCATTCTTAGCAGTGCTATCAAAGCCTCCTTTTGCTCATTTTAATGCAAAGGTGTGTCTTGTTGTTATTAATACTATGTTCAACTTAGATGTGAAGGTTCGGGTATCAAATGGTGAGTTGAAGTTTACATAATTCCGTTTTGAAATTGTTTGATATTTTTGAATAGTTTATTTTGTAAAATTGTATATTCTTATTAATGAACATTAAACATTTTTTAATGTCAACAATTTTCATATTAAAGTGTGGATAAGATGCACAAAAATCAGTAAAGGAATTTGGGTTCATGGAGGAATGGAGATATGGGTATTAAGGGCAAATTTTGATTCTGTCCAAATTTGGTTTTTGCATCATTTCGACAAGAAAATGAGTCCTAAAAATTATCAAAATTTGTAAAAATGATGTTAAGTTGAAGTCCTTTGAAAATGTTTCACGTGTGGCTTAAAAATAATACCACAAAGTGAGCATGAAGCCTTGAAACCGTGACAAACTGTTGCTGCTGCCAGCAGCAGACTTTGAGTTATGGTTTTTCTTATTTTCAGCAAGTAGAAGGCATCCAAAATTGATGCTAATGATGATTCAAGGGGTTTCATACTTTAGCTGATTTGATGATTGAGATAAGGAATAAAATCCCAAAATTTTATGCCACTTTAACGGCCAAGAAACGTGGTCAATAAAACCACTGCAAGCAGTTTTTGAATGCCACAGTTTTGGGATTTTGAATTGCCTTATCTTGCATCTTAATTAGATGCAATCTAAAAATCAATTGATTATTATATACTTTATGGAAGTAGTTCCATAAAATTAGCAAATTTTGATTTTAAAACAAATTAAGGAATATGATTTCTCAAATAAAACAAATCAAAATGGATTTTGACAGTTTTCACATAATAAGGAATTTGATTCTTATAAGATATGGAAATTATTTTATTCAATTGACAAGTTAAAATAATTTCACATATTAAATTTAGGAATTTGTTCCCTAAGTTTACTAAAGTCAAAATTATTTTAAAATTTTTCATAAATTAAGGAATTAGATTCCTATATTTTATGGGAGTCTAGGAATAAATACGTTATTTAAAATTAGAGGAATATCTCCATGATTTTAGCTATGGAATTCAGATTTGATGAAATAATAACTGAAGATTTTATTGTCTTAAAATTACCAAACAAGATTAGGTGATTTAAGACGTAAAATCTTTAATATCTGGTTCGTAAAGGATAACCTTAGATATTTGGAGAAAGCAAATTAAAATTGTTTTAATTTATAATAAACCCTATCCTAATAAGATTAGAATATGGATAAGGTCATTTATAGACATCAATAAGGATTTCTATATATGAAAATTGTTTCTATATATGTGGAAATAAATTGAAACCCGAAAATATGAAATTAAGTTAATTTAAAAGTTAAATTTAACTAGTTTCAAATAAATCATATGAGTAACAATTTGAACAAGACATAGATTTAATTTTATGTTCATTTGGATGGATGAATGCGGATGATTATGGACTAAGCCCAATATGATTGTGGATGTATGGTTAAATTTTATCATGATATTTATTTATTAAATAGGGTCTGCGCACTTTACCTTTCTCTCGATTTTCTGGAATTGTAAAATTCTTTCCTCACCTAACTCCCCTCAGATGTACTACGAGGTTTCTTCACTAAAATGTAATTAGTTATGTATAAGTGTAGAATTAGGATTAGTTTAGGAGTTATTTACAATTCGAAGATGAAGACCTAAAGGCGCCATAAAGATACAAGGAGGAAAATTACAATATGTTGTATGTTATCTCTTAGGTTTAACTAAGCTAATTTCCTTCGACAGCTCAAGGAAATTAGTATAGATAAAGTTCATAATCATCCAAAGTAGAATGCATGTGATAGATTTATATTATATCATTTAATAAATGCTATGCGATGCAAAGAATATGCATGAGATAGATTTATTTTATACAATTAATAAATACTATGCATGCAAAGATGAGACCTTAACTAAGTCAAAAATAAGAAAAATCCCTTGGTAAATATTGAGTCACATGCCACACACGATTAATTTACCTTCCACCATATAGCAAGATAACCTGTCTACTTTTTTTATCAGAGACTTATTGAGCACACTCAAGGTCACACTTTGTCAAGCCCAACTCTACAATATGTTTATTATGTCATTCTTACACAATAATACATGTTTACTTACTTGGGTACCTCGAAAATCGTTAAAGGACGGCAATGTACCAAATAGTACAATTAAGTTGAGTTAAGCCTCGAACTAGTTCAAATAGAGATTTTAAGATGAAATTGAGAATTTTAAAACCCCAAAATGACTTAAAATGGTGATTCGGAGTTCGAGGATCGACTTGAAGTCAAATTGGAATTTTCATGACCTAGGGGCAAAATGGTCATTTTGCCACGTGAGGTTAAAATTGGAATGTTGGAAGAAGTTTTAGATCAAGATTGACTATTTAGAACATAATTTGAGTTTGAGAAGTGAAAAATTTTAATTCCGACATTTTTCTGAGCATAGGGGTAAAATAGTCATTTTACTGTCCAAGGGCAAAATTGGAATTTTACACCACCCAACACTTGTCCAGCACATGGATTTTACCTAATATTATCATAGATAATTGAGGAAATTTAAGTGGTGGAGAGAGATTGCTTAATGGGTAATATGACACATGGACCAATGGAATGGTGACACATGGCAAATTTTTGTCCATTTAATATTTTCCTTTGTAAAGCTAATTTGAACTCTTCCACATCCATTCTTATGGCCGGCCAAAGCAAGAACAAGGGAAAAAAAGAAAAAACAAAAACCCTAGAGTGAAAATTCAAGAGAAAATTATTGGATTTTAAGTAATCAAGCAATCAAAGGTAAAATTTCTTGATTTTGACTTGTGATCTACCTTTCCCATGCATTCTTTTGCATTTTCCATGATTAAATCACATGATTTCATGATGGGTATCTTACTGATCAAACCCTAGGAGAGAGAATTTGATGATGATTTAGATAGATTTTTAAGATATATGGATGTTTTTAGTTGTTTACGGTGCTAAGTGTAAGAATTAAGCTTGAAATTCACATATTCCTCATGAGTTCATCATTAGCTGAATCTTCCTTGTAGAGTGTTGATGGTGAATTTGATTTTATTTCAAGTGAATTGGTTAGGAAATGATGAATTATGGTGAGAAAATCAAGTAGGAAAAATCATAGTGTTGATGCACTCACCATGGTCGAATTTTTCAAGAGAAAATGTGAGGATGATTTTACCATATTTCAAGTTATTTAATTTTTGTTTGATGATTTGGAGTATTGGGAGAAAAATAGAATTATTTAGAGTTGAATTGGACGTATTGGCCAATTAATCGGGTGATAAATCGAATTAGGCCAATACCATTTTATTTAGGTGCACAATTGAACTTATATTGAACACCATATCTAGATGGTTACCAGAGCGTTTCACATTCCATTTCATGCATTAGTAAAAAGCCTGAAATAGATTTATAATGGTATGACACAGTATATTGAATTATGTGTCGTGTATTGTATATAGGTGGTGAGCCATCTAAGAAGGGTAAAGACGTTGTGTCAGAGAACTGAGAATATGAGTATTTCAAACTCCTGATACAGTGAGTAACCTTATCATCATCTTGATTATCTGAAGTGAATTTTAATTCGTTTTTGTGATTTTATGAAAAATGAGTTTAAATGGTTAATTTTTAGGTTTTATAAGCAAAAATGTGATTAAATGAAATGATTTTATAAAATTGTCTTGAAATTGAATGATGATTTTGAAAATGAAGTAATTGGAGACTAATTGTTATGTTATAAATCATGGTTTGAATTGAATGGCTTATGATAATATTGGCATGAATGATTTTATTTTTTTTTGTAATAGGGTCTAGCTACCCTATTAAAGTTTATTAACTACCAGAATAAAAAGTACAAAGGAGGAGGACATAAATCGTACCTCCAAGTTACATGATCGTAAGAAAGTTTTGGAAAAATACTTAGAGTAGGGAGATTCATTTTACATGTATAACTGCTACAGTAAAACAGATATTCCTTACTATTACATTGAGACAATATACTATAATAAAATTTAAAATAACAAATGTAAGTAAGAAAATCACCTAGAATGGAGTGTTTCATTTTATGACCATAATTTTTACTATCGTCATAAAATTGAAACACTTCCATGTTACAACAATCTATGTGAATAAAATTGACATTAGAAGCAACTACCATGGGTTTCGAAATGACTAGAAATACCTCTCGCGTTCCCAACTAGTTGCAAAATTCATCGAGATGGCATCTTCATCTGAGGCCTCATCATTTTCCCCCATATCCACAGCTCTATCTAAGGCTAGACTGAGTATTTTATCTATTGAAACTTCAGTATCTGAATGTCTCCTACGTCGTACCCGAGGATGGACTTCAATTTCTGCGAAATTTGTTTCAGAGACAAAAGAAATAGAAGGAACATCACTTAATTCTTTATTGTACATGCACTTACCCGAGACGAACTCCAAATTTGGTGGATTTTCAGCATAAACTTCTATTCTGTCACTTGGGCATGCTACTATTGAAGCAGACTTGTTATTGTTAGTGGTTTGAGTTGCACTCTTTTCAGTATTTGGGTTATGTTGTCCACTGCCTTCCAACGTGTCCACAGGCCCAGTTTGACTCCCTTCCTCACTTTCTGCCATTTGCTGGTCGTCCCCTTGTGGAACAGCTGCTGCCCAATTTGATGGTATGTAAAAATGAATTTTTGAATTCTCACTGGCACCTTCTTGCGTCGATTTGAGTACACCCGTCCATTCCTCTACAGGTGCTGTCCGTTCCGTGTCCCTCTGACCCCTGATTTTTTTCTTTTTAATATTTATTTTGCCCCGCTTGCCCTGCACGTTGAGGAATAAAGCTGCGCGCTTTTCCTGCACGTCGCTCGGCTTGGCTGAACTTGCAGCGGCCTTTTCTCCAGCACTCAGGTCACCCTTTCCGTCTTTACCATTTCCTCCCGTCCTCTGTTCAGCCGCTAGTTCGCGGCTCAAAGCTGCAGCTGATCCCGCCTGACTCCCTGACATAGTTTCTGCCGTATTCTGGCTCTCTTCATTCAGTACAAATGCCACCTGCGTTTTTGACTTGACAAAATTATTTTTTGTTGAAATTTCTTGCCCCGAATTTTGGCCCAAAGTCTCGTCTTTTTCAGCTGTTGCTTGCCTCAATTCCTGCGCAAATGTTCCTTCTGTCATGACTTTGTTTGTATGGGCCCGCTGACCGGGTAAAAGGACGGATTGACATGCGATATCCCCTCCGGCTGCAGGTGCCATTGAAACATCAACGTCAACAGGCTTTATCACATGAGCTGCATGCTCCTTAAAATAATTTTTAATTGTTCCTCCTGCACTTGCCGACAATGGGTTCTGCATTAATGTCTTATAACCTTTTGCTGGCTGTGGAAAGTCCATTTCACTCTTACTCATTTCTTCATTTGATGGTTCCCACTGCCCATGCCTTGTGGGTGACCTTACTGCTGCTGCTATCGATGACATCGCAACCCCGCCAAGGCCTTTCTCTTGGTCAGAGGCGTCCTCTTGGGACTGCATGCCTTCTGCATGCAAAATGGGTTCTGCTGCACGTTCAGTCGACTTTTGCTGACTCTTTCCTTTTTTGTTATTTCTGGTACCTGGACCTTGTGCATGGCAGACGTTATTTCCCTCACATTCAAATTCATGAACTGGACTTTCTCCAACCTGTTCGATTAAACTCGAAATCCCTACCGACGCCGACTGCTCCGTCACCCTTATTCCTCCGTTCTGCCCAGTAAATCTCGCTTCATTGTCTAGCCGTTCCTCCACCACAGTTGTCGTACCCAAAGAAAAATTCTTTTACGCATAAGCATTGTTCCTAAGCTCCGTTTTATCCTGTTTTCCACATTCATTTTCCTGCAAATTTTCTATCACACTAAAACTATTTGGAACCTGCACCGGTCCCTTTTCCTTGTCTTGAGCTGCTATTTCAACTCCCCCGTCATCCTTTGTTCCACTCTTGCCTGCTTTCATTACCTCTCTCCATTCCATACCTTGTTTTTTAACGTTTATATCGATCGATTCGTTCCCATTTTCAGTTCGAACAAGCCGCTCTCTTCTCTCGACTGGTTGTTTATCTTTCCCAATCTCCTCAGTATTTATCTTGTTTTTTTCATCCGAAGGCTTAGCTCTTTCTGGTCCTTGCATCACCCGCTTATTACCCATCACAATGCATGTAGAAACACTGTGCCCGACATGGCAGCAGTGTGTACAATAATCTGGCATTCTCTCAAAATCCACCTTCTGCATGAAACCTCCAGTAATCTCTCCTGTTCTCCTGTCCCGCATCACAATCCACACCTGGTCAAGGGGAGGCTTTAGGCAATCATATTCGATGCATACCCTCGCAAGACTAGGCCTCGTACCATTATCTGTAGCTTCATCTACAAATAGTGGACGCCCCACGGTCTTAGCAATAACAAGTACGGCAGACTTCTCGTACAGGTGTGCCCGAAGGTTGGGGAAAGAGATCCAGACTGGTACAAGTGAGGACTCCTTTTCAGGTTGGAAATCCTTGGTCCATTTAAAAACCCTCAGTTTTTGGTTAGAGATGAACCACACTTGTTTCAACCAGATTCGATTCATATCTTGTTCATTAGACAGCCCGATATGGATGTGCTTGTAGTCAAGCCACCGGATATCATAGGCACCAGCTAAGCCGATGCCCTTGAAAGCATTGCGGATCTCCTGTAGCTTCGGCATTCTTGAAAACTTCCCAACCATGGAATATTAAAACGGCTGCGCAAGGGTGATTATCTCATCATCATAAAAGCAAACCGTCGGTCGGTCTCTGTACAGAAAAGGTTCTCTGTTGAGGGGGATAATGGCTGACTTTTCACCCAATGTCACACTTAGAAAGGATTTCTTTTGTGTGCGAGGGGAGATTGGGAGCTGGGTTTGTGTCTTCAAGTCTTGCGGTGCACCATGAATGGACTGTGAAACTGGGTTTTCCGTGGCTGATAGGTTATGAGGGGCTACCAGTTGCTTAGGGAGGGATGGAACAAGCGGCTGCAAGGGTGGGGGAGGGACTGGCTGCCGGCCTTCCACCATTCCTATAACACTTGTTAATAATCAATAAATCCCACTTTAAAATACTTTTTATATTGGCATGAATGGTTGAATTAGTAAATGTACTAAAAATGTATGAACTGTTGATTTATTTTGAGAGACTGTAAAATAAAATAATTACCATGTCATGCTATTACAAATTTTATTGAATTGGTGGGTTATATATTGGTCAATGCAGTGGACGGGTTCCGTGAATCAGTCTATTAGAGGGGCACGGTAACTCTATTATATTAATACCTCAATATGAGAGGCACGGATGGATAACTCCTGACGTTAACACTTTAGAGTTTACTTCACGTTAAACCACCACGTGAGGGTGAACTCAGCTAACGTCAAGGAACGGTTATATTTTCAAAATAAAAACATGATTTATGCGTACATAACTTTTTAACAGTCTTGGCGGACTCGGTTGGGATAGCCCTCGGCCAAAGTATCCCTGATAACTGAGTATGAAAATGATTTTGGCACGAGTCAAACTTTTCAAGAAATCATAAGCCTCATTTATTTTGGTGAAATGAATCTATTTTATCTTATTAAAATGAGTTCGAAATGCTGAGAATCATTTTTATACTCATCTATTTTATCTGTCTCCATTTATTCATCTTTAGATATTTTAGATGGTATTTGTTTACTCATTGGGATTATATAATCTTACTACCCTCATTTCCATCCCTTTCAGGCTCAGAATAGACTGCAGATAGCTAATTTTATCGAGAGCTACCATTGGATTTGCATCCTCCAAACTGTAGGTTCACAGCGTTTATTGCTTTTGATCAGTCATGGGCCCGCGTGTAGTTGTAAATTAAATCTTATGCTTAAATTATCTGTATTACAGTATGTATAAATTTATTTAGCTTTTACGCTTTAAAAATTATTTACCGATAACTCTATAAATATTGTTTTATAAGAAATAAAATATTTATTGAATATTTTATTTATATTCAA
>NC_030855.1:9428372-9431373 GCF_000208745.1 Theobroma cacao
TTATTGAATATTTTTATTATATTCAAATAGGTATAGTTTCATTTTAAATGAATGTTTTAGACGTTTAAACTTATTTTGATTATGAATTATGTGTTTGTACTTGCCTATTACATTTTTTGCTGGTTTCGAGATTTTTTGAGAAAAATGACCAAAATGCCCCTGTGAGAAAAAAATATTTTTCTATTGTCTTGATTTGGAAATAGTTTATAATCTCTCAAAACATGATACTTAATAACTGTCGCTCACAGGAGAGGTGCGAAAACTAATATTAAAGCCTTGCGAGGTTCCGATTGACATTTTAGGCAATGAATGTCTATCAGGACGTCGTAGCGGTTGTCACGGGCTCGAAGGGAGTACCGGGTCATGACACACTTTTACACGAGTATGTTTGAGCTCTTGATGGGTCTTGTTCAACTAGTTTCATAAAATTTAGATGTTGGGAAACTTGATTATTATGGAAACTAAAGGCAATGGCTAGACAAAACATATATGATATGTTTAGGCAATGTGTTGTCACCTAGCTGATCTAGGAGTTTGTATACAGATACAATTGGTAAGCTCAGTTACCTACCTAATCCACATATCATGGTTTATTGAGCACACTCAAGGTCATGATTAGAATGGATAGGGATCCTAGCCCATTAAGAGAATCCTTGCAGAAATCTCTCAAGGTGATATGGAGGGTTATCATCTTGAAGAAAATAGTTGGAGCAATTAATTTAAGATTTACTATCTCATCTTAATTGATTATAATACACGATTACTCATAAACACTCTTTAAATTTCTAGGTTGTTAGAATGCGAATACACATTACTTTGCATGGCATACTTGATGTCATATTGAAATTTGGACCAAAATGTTTGGACTCATATATCAAGTTGAGAAACATTCTCAAATACTTATTAAGAAAAGATGTCATTAAGGAAGATATCCTTACCTTCTTGACAAGGTCAAAGAATTTGAAACTTTTAGAAGTTTCACCTTTGACCATGTATATGATTGAAGAAAATCTGTCTATTATAGATCCGTCATCATGGGCATTAGATACTGTATATGGGTCACACTTATGTAATGACATGAAGGTGTTGGAAACAAGTAGAAGATTAACAAAGGGAGCAATGGTCCTGAGAGCAAGAAATTGAGCAAAGGTTACTACATCAGCTATGGGGACAGTTACCATACCTTTACCTTCTAGGTTGATCTTGGAATTAAAAGACTATTACTATGTTCCTTCCATGTCTCGAAATATCATATCAATGTCATACTTGGCACTATATGATGATATTGAATTTTACATTAAGGGCAATTGTTGTTCTTTCTCGAAGGGAGAGATGCATTATGGTGTAGGGACACATTGGAATGGTCTCTATATTTTTTATCCTAAAATAGCCATACTCAATATAGAGGTCCAAAAAGTAAAGAAAGATGATCAAAACTATCTTACATCACTGTAGGCATGGACACATCAATGAGACTCGCTTAACCAAGTTACACAAACAAGGTTATATTGATCCATTTAATTATGAATCTTATGGAACGTGTGAATGTTGTCTCCTTGGTAAGATGACCAAGTTACCTTTCACTAAGAAGGGTGAACGAGCTAGGGTGTTACTAGGGCTTGTACATTTTGATGTATGTGGTCTTATGAAAACTAGTGCTAAAGGAGGATACTCCTACTTCATCACCTTCATAGATGACCATTCTCGCTATGGTTATGTATATTTGATGAAATATAAATATGAAACCTTTGACAAGTTCAAAGAATATAGAGTGGAGGTTGAAAAACAAACTGAAAAGAGTATTCTCATTCTTAGATCTGATCGAGGAGGAAAATATCTTAGCCAAGAGTTTCAGGATTATCTAAAAAATGGCATTCTTGCACAATGGACTCCTTTAGGGACTCCACAGCACAATAGGGTGTTTGAGAAGAGGAATCGAACATTATTGGACATGGTTCAATCCATGATTAGTCATGTAGATCTTTCTATATCTTTATGGAGATATGCCCTAGAAACTGCTGCTTGCATACAAAACCAGGTTACTACTAAATCAGTTGATAAGACACCATATGAGATATGGAGTGGGAAAAGGCCTAACTTGACTTATGCCAAGATTTAGGGAGGTACTATTTATGCGAAGTGTACAATGTTTGATAAGCTAGGAGTGAGATCATACAAACATAAATTTGTGGGATATCCTAAAGAAACACACGAATATTATTTCTATAATCCCATTGAGTAAAAGGTCTTTGTCTCAAGGTGTGCCACTTTCTTTGAGAAAGAGTTCTTAATTGAAAAGGCTGGTGGAAGGAAAGTTGTACTTGAAGAAGTTCGAGACCCAAAAATTGACATTCCATTGGAACTTGATCTTAAGATTGTGACATCTGATGTACAACCACAATCTCAATAGGCACAATCACTCAAAAGGTCTAGTAGAATACGTCAAGATCCAGATAGATATGATAAGGACACATTGCCTATAAATGATGAGCCTACAACAAAAGAGAAGGCGATGTTGGACATCAATTTTGAGAAATGGCTAGAAGCCATGAAATCTGAAATGGATGCCATGGATACCAACTAAGTATGGACTTTGGTGGATCCACCTGAAGGGATAAAACCCATTGGGTGCAAGTGAGTCTTTAAAAGAAAGACTGATATAGATGGCAAGGTGCAAATCTTTAAAGCTAGACTGATAGCAAAAGGTCACAAACAAAGACAAGGAATTAACTTTAAAGAAACCTTTTCACTAGTTGCTATGTTTAAATCCATTAGGATTTTGCTTGTAATTACTGCATACCATGATTATAAAATATGGCAAATGAATGTAAAAACTACATTCCTTAATGGAAACTTGAGAGAGAAAGTGTACATGACACAACTTGAAGGTTTTATATCCAATGCTAATGCTAATAAGGTGTGCAAGCTTCAAAATTCCATTTATGGACTTAAGCAAGCTTCTCAAAGGTGGAACATCCATTTTGATGAAGCTGTAAAAAGG
>NC_030855.1:9431391-9457502 GCF_000208745.1 Theobroma cacao
ACAACTTGAAGGTTTTATATCCAATGCTAATGCTAATAAGGTGTGCAAGCTTCAAAAGTCCATTTATGGACTTAAGCAAGCTTCTCAAAGGTGGAACATCCATTTTGATGAAGTTGTAAAAGGATTTGACTTCATAAAAAATGAGGATGAACCATGTATCTATAAAAAAAGGCTACTGGGAGTGCCATAATTTTCCTATTGCTCTATGTTGATGACATATTACTCATAGGAAATGATATACCATTGCCGCAATCTACGAAGATTTAGCTATTCAAACAATTCTCCATGAAGGATTTGGGAGAAGCAACCTACATTCCAGGAATAAAGATCTATAAAGATAGATCTAAAAGGTTACTAGGTCTCTTTTAATCCACATACATAGGCAAGATGCTAAAAAGGTTTGGCATGATTGAGTCCAAGAAGGGACACTTGCCTATGTCGCAAGGCATCTATCTCTCGAAGGACTGTGTCCAAAAAATCAAAAAGAGAGAGATCCCATGGATAAGATCCCATATACTTCAGCAATAGGATCTATCATATATGTTATGCTTTGCACTAGACTAGATGTATCTTATGCTCTAAGTGTCACGAGGAGATACGAAGCTAATCTTGGTGAAAGCCATTGGATATATGTGAAAAACATCCTAAAGTATTTATGAAAAACTAAACATGTATTTTTGGTTTATGGAGGAGGCGAACTCCAAGTTAGGGGTTATGCAGATGCAAGCTTTCAAACTGACAAAGTTGATAGCAAGTTGCAAAGTGGATACGTGTTCACACTTAATGGAAGTGCAGTAAGTTGGAAGAGTTCTAAACAAGAAACAACTGTCGATTCTACAATTGAGGTCAAATACATCTCTGCGTTTGAGGCAACGAAAGAGGCAATTTGGATTGAAAAGTTCATTACTGAACTAGATGTGGTTATTAGCATTTTTTATCCAAAACCTTTGTATTGTGATAACAATGGAGCCATTGCACAAGCAAAGGAACCAAGGTCTCATCAGAAATCCAAACATCTATTACAGCATTACCATGTGATCAGGGAGATCATTGAAAGATGAGACATTTGCATAGAGCGTATACCTACTGAAGATAATATTGCTGATCCTCTCACTAAAGCATTGTCCCAGCAAAAGCATAATCATCATGTTGAGAACATTGCCATTAAATACATAGGCAATTGGCTATAGTGCTAGTGGGAGACTTTTATAATAAGCCTTGCAAGCTAATCTTTGCATATAGGGATTACATTTTGAGTTATTCATGTATGACATTTTATTAATTTATAATAATTATGAGGTAGTTCTTTATCCATAAGTTTGTGATTTAATTACTTTTTATACTTATGTAGATAAAGCCCATGGAACTATATATGTCTTGCACAGGAATTGTATTAAGATACAATTATGAGATCCTTATGCATCAAAGCATTATTCTTAAACGTTCCTGATCATTGTATTATTGAGACAAGGCACTAATAATGCTCAAAGATCGACACATGCTATGTTCCTTACTTATGAAGCAAGCAACCTTTCTCATAAGTTGAAGTATAGAGATTCTTGGAACTAGCATGTGGGTGCTTGCTATGAGAGAACAAGTTCACTAAACATGACCCACCATGAGAAGTGCATTGGTACCTCACTCAAATGTCTATGCAATACTTCTCATGTGTCAATTATGTAACTACTCGCTAAACTTGTGACACCAAGTTGTCTTGTATGTGGAGTACTATGCTTTGATTTCATCCCTATGGGTACTTAACCAAGGATGTCAAAACAAGATGTTTTTGGGTATAGTGTAATACCCCGTACTTTGATATGGTGGCTAATGAAGCTTATCGGATGCCAAATGAGGTTAATTATAATGTTTAAAGGTGAGGAAAGGTGAAAAGAGTATTTTAAGATAAAATATTTCGAACGCAAGGGAATAATAATAAAATAATAATATTTTTATCAGAGAAAATTTTGCGAGATAAAAAATGATTTGGAAGTGAATTGAGGCATAATAAGGTATTTTGGGTACCAAGGAGATAAGTGAAAAATTTTGAAATAAAATATTATTTTATTAATAAAAAAATATTAAGATACTAATATTTTATTCAATGTCAAAATTTTTCATGAAGAGGAAGTATACAGTTAATCTAAGTGGGGGAGAGGAAGAAAGAGGTAATTTCGAGAAAAATGAAGCTAGTGGGGCTCGCGCGTTATTAAATAAAACTAACGTGAAAAAAAATATATTTTAAATATTATGGAGATATCGCGTTGAAGTACAAGCTTTATATTTCATTTGTACATGTGTAAAAGAAGATAATAGAAGGAAATTTGAGCTAAAAGAGTGTTGGGAGGACTAAATTAACAAAGGAAGAAACTTGGAGGGTAAAACGATAATTTTACGTAAAGTTTGGTCAAAGCTACCTTGGAAGCTTTGACTCTCATCTTTATCAGCCATGACCGTCCTTATCTCCTCCAGCAAGATATTTGCTTCTTCTTCTTGAAGCTTCCAATGCCATTTTCATTTTAAGTTCATGAAAATCAAATTTTTTCACATGATTTCCCTTGTTTCTTTTCATTTCCTTTCTTTTCTTACTTCTTTCTTCTCCAAACTTCTTGGGCACTAAACTTGCAGCTTCTAACCCTAATTTCCAGCACATCTAAACCCTAGGAGAAGAAGAAAGAAAAAGAAAGAAAGGAAGAAAAACTTGGTTTTGTAATTCAAGCAAGCTAAGGTAAGGATTTTTGTGTTTTAATCTCATGGTTGGTTAAATCTTTGGAGAAATAATGTGTGAATCATTTTGGCAGCTTGATGATTAATGTTTTGAAGGAATATTGGAGTGCAACTACAAGTCAAGCAACCATAAAGGTAAAGACAAATGATGTTTTAAGTGTAGTTGAGGAATCTTGAAAAAATGGGTATTGTTGTGTAGTTGACCTTTTAAGTGGCATATTGTGAGAAATTGTGGTGTTTGTGGAAAAGATGGTTGAACTTGATAAATATCCTTAGAAAAGATTAATATATGTGTTAGAGTCATAAACAAGTTGCCAGTAATCATAATTTAAAGAATTACGCAAGCAAGGGATAAAAGCAACTTTGAAAAAAATTGTGTCAAGATAAGTTAAGTTGAATAAAGATTCGTGATTGAATGAAAAAGGGAAGTATAAATGATGTACACTAAAGATATTGAATTGGGATTGTTGCTAGGAAGTGCAACAGTAAAGGTACCGTAATGTGGTGGTGTGCCAAGGGAAATAACGAGCGACCGGCAAGTATGAATAGCTAGATACGCCTATGAACAAATAGCGATATAATATCCCACTATCGTAAGGTGAGTGAACTTGCATTTCAAAATCTTTTGGGAAGTGCCTACATGTTTAAATAAATCATTTGAAAGTTTCATTGTTTTTGCTTTAAAAAAATATACTTGGGGAACAAGCCCTTGATGTAATGTTTCTATCTTGTGAAATGTGCAATATGAATAGTTCATGCTTTATCACATTATATTGATATGTATATTATGCTTTGGATGCTCTTTTTGTGTGATAATAATGACCCAACTATGTGCGGTGTGGGAGTGCACATGAGCTGATGATAACCCAGCTATGTGCGGTGTGGGAGTGCACATGAGCTAATTGTCACGACCCAATTTTCGAGCCATGACCGATGCATGGGCCCAATGGACGTAATCCACTAAGCCCAAGCAAACCTATTAATCTGACATGTTTATCATTCCATCATAAATTGCTAAGTCACATTTCATAACTTAGAATCAAAATATCACTACACATTGCCATCTCATACTAGCATACCAACAAGTGTATATACATTGTCTACAACATATATCTTAACAATTTACATTAGGTTCGTTTATACACAACAAAATAATACTCGACTTCCAGCGGAGGGACTCGGATGAATGTTCAGCTACTGAATGTCGAGACACCTACCAAAAGATGGACACAAGTCTACAAGGACACCTCATCCTAGTTACCGGCTGCCTCGTGATCTGAAAACATGAATTTGAAAATGGTGAGTATAAATCTAGTGAGTGAACAAGGAAGGGAACAAGCAACAATTAAGGAGAATTTAAAATCATGATGCATTTTTTTCAAAACAATGCAATTTAATTCCATTCATATTAAAAACCCCTCATCAAGCCCTTAAATGATTAATCATTTGGATATCATGAACCCATACATAACGAACCATTTGAAGAATGAAAGATTCAATGATACGGAAGCAAGTCAAATACGACAACGAATCTTCGCTACAGCGAAGCTGTAGCGAGAATGAATTTTCGTTGCAGCGACGATGGGATTTAGTTATTAGCCGAACGAGGGTTTCTCACTAAACCTCCTCATTTTAAACTTAACTCATTTAGTCCTTAATGTTGGAAGTCCATACTCAGATATGGTAGCAAAGAAGTGAAAAATAGGGCAACAATTGGACAAGATAAGAGACAAAACAGAAAGTTTTTTGCTACAGCGAGATTGAATTGTAACCCAGAAACAGAAAGTTTCTCGCTGCAGCGAAATTGTAACCCAGAAACAGAAAGTTTCTCGCTGCAGCAAGAATGAATTTCACTGCAGTGAGAAGCTACAGTGTCATTCTCGTTGCAACGAAAATGCATTCTCGCTGCAGCGAGTTTCCAGTCAGTCTACCTCTCCAAACCCGAGGTTTCTCGCTGCAGCGAAAATGATTCTCGCTGCAGCGAGAAACAGGGCACCAATGAAAAATTTACCCTTCTTCCCCAAGAAAAACCACCCTACTGAAATGTCCAAACCAACATGAAACGCATAACAATTTTTCACAGTTTAACATGTCAAGTTTCACATGCATTACAACCATATACCATTACTCATTAATTTCCTATATCACACATATTTACATATGTATATATATATACATATACCCATCATCATCATGCACACCATCCCATCATCATCATTACCAGCTCATGTGCACTCCCAACTCGCACATGGCTGGGTCATCACCAGGTTATGCGCACTCCCTACTCGTACATAACCAAGTCATCCTCGGCTTATGCGCACTCCCTACTCGCACATAGCCGAGTCAATGTCATTACACAACAATATATTCATATATATATCAACACCATGTGGTAGTGCATGAATCAATAATAGTCACATGTCACAACATGGAGACAATCTATCAAAAGCTTGTTCCCAAGGCACTTGTTTTCATGAAAAGCTTGATAATTCATTCAAATGTTTGGCAAATACATTATATCCCCAAAACAAGTTTTGAAGGTAGTCCACTCACCTATTTATTGTTGAGCCTTTAGTTGACTCTAATTCCCCTAATGATCCAATTGGAAAGATGGGACTTCATTAGAACCTAGGATCACACTAGCATAAACAATAGGTCAATTCACACATTATGAACCTTAAAAGCTATATCTTAGCTAGCTTTCAATTGCCACATTAAATGGCTATCTATGTTTACTATCTTAATCACTAAAAAGTAATGAATATACTCAACAATAAAACAGCTCTTAATCTAAATTACTAACCATTATTCACAGCTAAAAAATCAAGCTTGGTTCATCACTCACCTTAGGGTTCCTTTGTAGTTGAATTATCTTCCAATAGCTTCCAAATCAATGGGGTAATTCTCTTTTTCTCTCTCTAGAACGCCCAACTAGTGAGAGAAAGTCTGGAAATAAGCTTTATCAAGGGTTTTGAAGTGAGAGAGTGAAAGAATTAAAGAGTTCTAGTCAAAAGGGCTCAAAAGTATGAAAACTAGAGCTAGAGAGAAAAATTATGCAAGCTCCATATCAAGCTTCCATGGAGTTTTGAAGAAACGTGAGAGGGAAGAAGAAGAAGAAGACAAGCTGCTGGAAAATGGGAGAAGAAGCTGCTAGAAGAAAGGTATTTATAGCCAATCTTATCCATGCCCTTAAAATTACGAAAATGCCCTTGACTAGTTAACTTGTTCTCAAGCAACCCTTTATGCAATCTTTTTGCTCTTTTGACACTAGGACAAGGTCCATAAAATCTAAACATACTCGGGTTCATAAAAACTTAAAATTTTAACCCGAGGTGAAAAATGACCATTTTGCCCTTATTATGAAAATTGTTGAAACTTCTAGTTTTTTTCATGTTTTCATCAGTACACATCATTTATGCAGTCTTATGCCTATTTGACCTTAAAATATCATAAAACTTTCTTCTGGGAGCTTATTAAAAAAAATGACGAAACTACCCTTGGCTCATATTATTACATCTATGCTTAGTTACAAGCCTATAGAGGCTGAGATCTCACATTGATGATGACCCGGGTATATGCGAGGAGGGAGTGCACATGAGCTGAATGTGGCGGGATGGTATGCATGATGATGTATGTATATATATATATGTTATAGAAAGTTTATGAAAATATTTGTGAATGTGCTGTATGTTGGCATTATTAATTGCTCCCAAATTGCTTTTCATTTCAGCAAGAAAATGGCTTTTTGATGTAACAAGACCCCTTCAACTAAATTGCTCTATTTCTCACTGCAGCGAGATTCATTTTCGCTGCAGTGAGAAACTCTTGAGTAGGCAACCTTAATCCATGCTCTG
This sequence comes from Theobroma cacao, assembly GCF_000208745.1. NCBI lineage: Eukaryota > Viridiplantae > Streptophyta > Magnoliopsida > Malvales > Malvaceae > Theobroma > Theobroma cacao. The sequence goes on from NC_030855.1 coordinate 9,437,970, forward strand.
AATTTCGCTGCAGTAAGAAACTCTCGGGTGGTTTCAAAATTATAGTGCAGTGCTTTCATTTTAAGAATGATTTTCACCACCTTTTGATTAGATCTAGGCAAAGTGGTAAACATCAAAATTGTAGCCCGGACTTTTAGCTTTCTAATGACCTAAAAATCATGTCAATTGGACTTCTGTAATGGAAGATATGCTTAAAAAATTGAAACATATGCAAACCAAGAATGCCTTTTCACTGCAGCGAGAAATCCTTGGTTTTGCTTGTCTTGCTTGGACACTTGCTGAAACTTTCATTCTTTTCAACTTCATGGTTTATTATGGATCTTTCAACACTAAGGGATTTAATAATCAAAGGTTGAATTATGGAGTTTTACAAGAAATTAAACTAAATTGCATTGTTTTTAACAAAAGTGCATCATGTTTTCAAAATCTTTCCATATCGGTTGCTTGTTCCCTTTTTATGTTCACTCACTGAGTTTTATACTCACTCTTTTAAACTTCATGTTTTCAGATTCAGAGGCAGTTGGGACCTAGATTGAGTTGTCCATGTATGCTCACTTTCTTGGTAGGTACTATGGCATCTCAATAGCTGTACCTTCACCCACGGTGACTCCGCTGACGGTCAAGAGTCTTATGCTGGTGTATATGTATAAGTAATGTAGACCACTAAGATTCATGTTAAAAATCAAATATGTATATTTGATTAATGATGCCATTATAGGTTGGCAAAAGGGTGGCATTATTTTAATATAATACAAATGTGAATATTGGGTTGCTATAAAATGTTATTGAAATATTTATAGTTGAGAATTACAATATATGGTTTTAGAAATGATGGTTGAGAAGGATGATCGGGATTGCATTAAAAGGCTTGCTTGGGCTTAGTGGGCTATGCCCATTGGGCCCATGTGCCGGTCATGGCCCGAAAATTGGGCTGTGACATATAGTATGAAGTATATGAAGGTAAATGAGTGGTCAAGGTAGGAATCATCAACCTAAGTGATTCAAGGGGAAATATCTTATTATTTCTTGGTTGACATTAGTTTAATCAAATCCTTAGCCAAGGTGATTAGTAGGTTATAAAATGAGTTTTATAAGTCTCCATAAAAGCTAATGATCTAACTACAGGAACAAATATGGAGGTCAATAAAAGTAGGCAATGCACCAAGCTATTATCATCTCCAAGATATATGATAAGGGAATGAATTACATATATAAACTGTACACTGAAAGGTTGTCAAAGAATCCTTTAACTCCCCTAACAATTGGGTGGCCATGATGCATTACTAGATGCCAAACTTGGTCTATGAAATTTAATTAGTTAATTTTAAATTGAAAATGATTCATTTAAATTAATTAAGTAATAAAATTATAATTCAATTTCATTGTGAACATATTAGGAGCCTAATGGATCACATACAAAGATTGCAATTTGCATTAAATTAAGAGTGTAATGATTTAAATTAGACTTAAATCAAATTCTAGGTTTTAACTACTAAGGAACTAATTAAATGAGTTTAATTAGGTATTAGTTAAATTTTATAATTGTTATAATATTAGGGACTTATTTTATAAAATTTAATAAGTCTAATAATAAAATTAAGCTTAAATATAAATATCACATTATAGCCACTCTTTTCTAAGGTAAAAAAAATAGTTTTTTTTTCTCTTGAGTGTCGCCACTCTTGAAAGGGTTCTTTTTAGAAAACTTCTCCATTGATTCTTTGTTGGAAATCAAAGAAGAAAAAAAGACAAATCATTGTCCACTTGCTAGCATAAGCCCGTGGCATAAAACTCTCTCCTTGTAAAGGATCCGTTGCAATTGTGTGTGCAACATTGGAGGCCAAGCATTTGAGTGGCGGAGATTCTTTCACACAAAAAGCTGTTCACATTTTTCAGTACCAAAAGGAATCTATTTGATTATGATAACATTTGGAAAGGTAAAGACCTTTTTTTGATTTTCTATGGTATTTAGCTTTGCATTAAACAACCAAAGTGATCCAAAAGTAGGAGGCATGGTTTTATTTTGTTTCAATTTTTTTTATTCCACTATGTTGATACTCTAATCATGGTGTTCCTAGCAGTCACAGGGATATCGAACTCCACTCTTCCTTAAGTCAGATCAACATCTGAAACTCATTCCTTGAACGAAAGACATTTTTCACAATGAAACCATCATGTCTCTACATATCCATATGTCCACAACATAGTGACAATCACATATATCGGTCCTCATTATCAATAGACCTCTTTAAAGTTTTACATGTCTCAATAATCAAGGTTCATTGGCTATGTATTCGTCAACCATTTTCTTTTCAAGGTAACCATGGCCTCTTAGTCATATATATATATATATGCGTAATGTCACATTAAATCATGCATCAATCTCCCGTCAACCAATGGGCAATCAATTCCCCAATTCCTAATATCACTATCTCATTATTTAATCACACCATATCCAGTAGCCATCTTAATCACGCATCACCTAGATGTCTATCAACTCATGCTTCTCAATGGCATTCACAAGCAAACATATATATATATTAATATATATATATATATATATATAAACCATATATTAGCCTAGGTACATCCATCTCAGCAATCACATTCACATACATACATACATACATACATATATACATAGTTCTCTAGCCTAGGCATGCTCATCTAGGCCTATAATAATAATATAGTATTAGTCCAGCACATATTCCTATTGGTCCCAATACTATGAGCTAGATGGGGGGTGAATAGCACAATTTGGCTCTTTCAAATATTGTCTCAAAGTCTAGATAAGGGCGAAACAAATGAAGGAAAGAAAATGAAACAAAACAGAGTAAATAAAAGAAACCAGAATTTATAGTGGTTCAGTCCAAGACCTACATCCACTACCTTGATTATTCAACCAAGGATTTTCCCAACAAATCCACTAAGAACCTGTGAAATTCACAAGCTTTCACCAAGCTTTACAATGGCTTTTGCCAGGCTCAGCCAAAACCTTTTACACTAGTTTTTCATGGGCTAAACTAAAACCCAACACCTAACTTTTCAAGGCTAAGTTAGAACCTTAACACATTCAAGCAAACCTTGCTTGAAACAAACACTTAGAGTGACTTCCTCACTCTAAGAATACAAGAAGAGAAGTAAAAGAAAGTACCTATGATCACAAGTTGATCTAAATGGTACAAGGTTGAGTGCATAATACAAATACAAAGAATGGGCGTTTAAGTGCAGTAAGGTGCAAGAGAGATTTTCTGGTTTTTCAACTCTTAATAACTCAAATCTCTTCCAAAACCTCCAAAAACTAGTTTCTAACTGTTGGAAGACCCTTTTATACTTGGAGAAACATCTCTTATGGGAGTTTGACAGTTTTCTAGCCGTTGGAGATAGTTGGGAGTCGGTTATAGCCGTTACTCTGTCTTTTAATGCAAATTTCAAACTTACAGGTAGAATGCTCTTAGTCGACTAACCGATATCTTGGTCAACTAAGTCATCTCTGTTTTCTACTCCCTGTGTCTGGTAGTCTTGGCAGTGCACACTTAGTCGACTAACCCATTTCTTGGTTGACTAAATTGGTTATGTTTCTCAATATTCTTCAGCCCACCATTTCTCCAATTTAAATTTTAGTCAACCAACATTTTTCAATATTTAACCAAAGACTTTCTTTTTAGTTGATCAATCATTTTTCTTCATTGTCATGATTTTTGATATATACATTCAAAAGGTTGATTCATTATTTCCATATGACTTTTTGTCCTGCACACTTAGATAGAAATGTTAGACACAAATGAAATGGAAATGTTTTATTATCATCAAAAACTAATGGAACCAATAATTCCATGCGTTATGCATCACATGCAGTAAATGAATCCCACTCACAGTGACAAATTGGAGGTGTTTCTCAACATAGCTTCAATCCTTAGCCTCCAATTGTGTTTGAACTCGCAAACGTGCTCAATTAACTCAATATTCCCTTAAGCACATTAAAACAATACAAAACCCATTAAGTCCTAGCTTTGAAAAAATGCCAACTTTTCTAAAAATAATCAATTCTTTAGTAAATCTACATATTAGCTCAAATCCCTCAACAATGAACTAAACCTAAACCTTAGAAGTTGGGTTGCATAATTATTTATCCCAAATCTCCAATCAACTCAAGGGAGCTATTTTTTAACCAAAACTGCATTAATTTGAATCTAAGTTATCAACTGTTTACATTGGAAACCAACCAACAAAAACACTTAATCTTTGTAACACCCCGTACCCTTGTATAAAAGCCAATAAGACCTTATCGATAAGACGAAGGGTCAATTGATGTAAATTTAAGTACCAAAGAAAGGTGATGGGTGAGAAGAATACTTTGAAATAAAATATTATTTTATTAATAAAATAATATTAAAATATTAATATTTTATTTATTGTTGAAATTAGTCATGAAGGAGGACTATATGACTACTCTAAGTGAGGGAGAAGAAGTAAGAAAGAATTTTGAAGAAAAACGGTATTAGTGGGGCTCGCGTGCTTTTATTAAATAGAGCAAGAGCGAGTAAGTATATATTTAAATATTATGGTGACACCTCAGTGAAGTGAAAATTTTATATTTTATATGTACAAGTGAAAAGGAAGCAAAATACAAGGAAATTGAGATTAAAGAAATGTTGGAAGGACCAAATTGCAAAGGATGAAAAGTTGAGGGTCGAATGGTAAATAAGGAAAAATTTGAGGACTTATGTGCAATTTTAACATTTGAAGTTAAATGAAAAATAACTAACCAATGAAAGTTAGATTATGTGCGATAATGAGATGTGCATGTGAATTTACTATTACATGCAAATCATAGCAAGCAAAAAAGAGAAAGTGGGGAACATGTGGGACCCCCACCATGTGAAGAAAAAGGAAGAATAAGACTAAGTTTACTTGCATGTAATGAGATTGTGGCCAAATGAGGAAAGCAAAATGTGGGATGCATGTGACTTGAATAGATTAATGAATGACCAAATAAAATACAAGATAAAGGTTATGCATGAAATGTGATTGGAGAAACAAGGTGGTGCATGAAAGGAAATGCATGTGAAATGAAATGCAAATGAAATAAACCAAAAAGCATACCATGTGAATCAATGCATGGGCAAGATAATTCAACCAAAGGATAAAGGAATGGACAAGGAAACCTTGCATGCATAAGCCACCAATGGAAAATGGCGTTAATAACAAAGTGAGAAATTGAATGGCATGACATGTAGAGAAAAGAAAAATGCCAAAAGTTACCAAGCCTTGGGCAATCTGCCCATGAAAGAAAAGGAAAGGAAAAGAATACTTTCACAAGGCCATTTCAAGTTCATTTCTTGTTATATCCGCCCACACCAGGTAATAGCAAACAAGTGACTTTGCCTTGAGAGATTTGCACCTTTGAGAGAAAAGAAAGAGAATCGACCTTAAAAGCAAAAGGAGGGAAAGAAAGAGAAAGAAGAAAAGAGAAAGGAGAAAGAAGAAAAAGGCTTTGAGGAGGCTTGGTTTTGAAGATGATTGGAGGAAAACTGAAAGGTTTTCTCTTGCATGCCATTGTTAGAGCTTGAAGGAGAAAGTGGAGGTTCGACTTGGTTATTCTAAGGTAAGAAAGGTGAAAGTTATCATTTTGTTTGAATGCATACTTTGTAAATGGAATGTAATGTGAGATTGTGCTTGTGGTAGTAAGGATCTACAAAGATTCAAAGAATCGAGTGCATGCATGTGGCTTGTCCTTAAAAGTATGGTGTAAAACCCGACCATATAAATACATGTCATGACATACATGCATTGAGTAGCATGTTATTACGCTAGAAAAGCACCTAAGAATAAACGAAACCTGATATTGTACCTAACGGTACACTTAAATTGATTTAACCTCGAACTAGTTCAAATAGGAATTGTAGGATGAAATTTAATATTTTATAGTCCAGGAATGACTAAAAATGATTGTTCGGAGTTCGAGGGTTCATTTGGGGTAAAATTAGAAATTTTGATATTCAAGGGCAAAATCGTCATTTTTCCACCTAAGATAATAATTTCATCATGGAGTGAAATTTTTGACCAAGATTAACTATTTGGAGTATAATTTAATGATAGGAAGTGAAAAAGTTTAATTCTAGTATTTTTGGAGTGTAGGGGTAAAATCGTAATTTTGCCACTCACAGACAAAATTTGAGATTTTGAGAGAATTTAGATCAAATTTGACAAATTGGAGAATGGTATGAGTATAAGGGATGAAAAATATATCTATGGGCAATTTTTCAATTTTTGGGGTAAAAATGTAATTTTTGACTTTTATGGGGGTAAAAGTGTAAATTTCAAAAATTACTCCACCGAGACTTTGGATGAGTCTGAGAATTTTATCTAAGCTATGAATATATGAGACAAGTGTATGGTGAAAATTTGGAAACAAATGGATGAAATTTTAAAAATGGGCCAATGGGAAAGTGACATGTGGCATTTTTTAATGAAATAATATTATTTTAATGAAAAGTCAGCCCATTTAAACCCAAATTTTGAGTGCTGGCCGGCCATAAGGAAGAACAAGAGAGGAAATAGAGAGGAAAGGAAGAAAAAAAGAAAAACCAAAGAGAAACAAGAAAATTCAAAGGGAAATTCGCGGTTTTCGACCGTTTACGCGTCTAACGGTAAGATTTTTCGATTTTAGCTTGATTTCTACCTTTCCTATGCCTTTATTTCCATTTAGCATGCTTGAGGAGAGAGATCAAAAAGTGATATCAAGGGCTGGACGAAATTCTAGGGGAGAGAAATTGAAATTTTTAGGTTTTGATTTTTAGTTAAATTGATAGTTTTAGTTAGTTAAATGTGTTTAGAAATTAAATTGGGCAAGAAATCATTAAATTTTCACAATACCCACTCTTGGCTGGATGCTCAATGCTGTACAATGATGATGAATTGATTTTATTCTAAGGGAAATGAAGAGAAAATGATGAAAAACGATTAAACGTGATAGAAAAACAAAGTAGAAAATTAACCGAGTTAATGTCCCATTTTTGGCCGAATTTTCCAAGGAAGGGAGTGAGCTGATTTTGTTGTTTTTAGAAGGTTATTGGCTGATATTTAATGGTTAGAAATGTTGGAGAGAGAATGGGATGATTTAGAGCTAAAATGGAGCGCGTTAGCAATTTATCGGGCAAAGTGCCAAAAATAGGTTAATACCGCGTTTAAGCCGTTTTAGGCTATTGCATTTCATACCATGCATTAGTATAGGATTTAAGTTAATTATATAGTGATTTAGCATCAATGTGATGAATTGTGTAAATTTTTGTAATGTGTCTAGGAGGAGAGCCTTCCGGAAAAGGCAAAGAAGTCGTACCCGACGAGTAGTGATCGGGGCGCTTAGAAAGCTTTTAGTTTGTACAAACGGTGAGTAAACTTATTATTATTGTAAATTATCTAGAGTTTATTTTAAATGCCCTTTATGTATTTTATGAAATGAGAACGAGATTAAAACGGGATTTTTGATGTTTTAGGAATAAATGTGACAAATAAAAATATATTGTATTGATTATGAAATTGAGTAATTGGAGGCTACAAATTGACTTGAAAAATATATATTTTCCTAGGAATGGCTTATGAGAAATGAGTATATGTGGCTATATTTTGTGAATGCATTGGGAAATTTATGTAAGTTGTTTTACTATGCAGGCTGGATAAATAAATAAAAGCCACGTTATACTGTCGAAATTTTATTAAAATTGGTGGGTTAGTCACTGCAGTGACGGGTTTCCGTGGACTGCCTATTAGAGGGGCACGGTAAACCCAGTTATATAGTTACTCCGGTTGTAGAGGCGAGGAGGGTAACTCCCGGGGTAGTATTAGAGCTCACTTCACGTCGAACCCCCACGTGAATGTGTAACTCGGCCAACGCCAAGGAACGGCTGGTTTTAAAAATAAAAATGTGTTTCACGTGTGAATATTTTAACACCCTTGGCGGACTCGGTTAGATGCCTCGGCCAAGGTATCCCCGAGGATTAGTTTTGGCTTGAGCCTTGTTTTAATAAAAGACATAAGCCTTAACAACTGTTTTGGTAAATTACAAATATTTTATGGTTTAAGAAATAAATTGAAAACATTATGAAATGGGTTGAAATTTGTTGTTTAAACTTGCCTCCATTTTACTCGCCTTTAGATATTTATGATAATGTCTGTTTACTCATTGGGATTGCAAAATCTCACCCAACTCCTTTCCACCCATTTCAGGTTCAGTATAGACTGTAGATAGCTGATCTCATCGAGGACTACCATTGGATCTGCATTTTCCAAACCGTAGGTTCACAGTCCTCTTTACTTTTGTTTATTCGGGGGCCCTCTTGTTATTGTAAATTAAATTAAATATTTTGGCTTACTGTATTTCAGTATGTATAAATTTATTTAGCTTTTACGCTATAAAAATTATTCACGTATAACTCTATAAATATTGTTTTATAAGAAAATAGAATATTTTCCTTAATATTTCTTTTATTTTCTTATTATATTCAAATAACCGTAATTTCGTTTTAAATGAAGATTTTAGACTTTTAAACTCATTTTGAATATGAATTATGTGTTTTGTACTTGTATATTACGTTTTAGCCAGTTTCGAAATTTTAGAAAAAAAAATGACCAAAATACCCCTGTGTGGCAAAAATTTTATTTTGATTGTTTTTGATCTAAAATAGTATATATTCTCTAAAAACTCGATATTTAACAATGATTGCTCACAGGAAAGGAAAGAAACTGATATGTAAGCCTTGCGGGGTTCCGGTTGGCATTCCGGATAATGAGTGTCAATCGGGACGTCGCGACGATTGTCATGGGCTCGAGGGGAGTACCGGGTCGTGACATATGGTGAGTTAAAGCAAGACAACAAATGGGTAAATGCTTGAAACCTTGAGATCATGGGTGGAAAGAAAAGTAAGATGGATATTGATTACTTGTGCTTGTGGTAGCAATGGTGATCGAAGATGTGATGAATTTGTGAGATATATGTGGAATTCATGATAAAAACTAGAAGGCAAGCATGCAATGTGAGTATATTATGTTATATTGGATTTGGTTGGTTAAAAGTTCATAGATTGCATGTTAGATTATTGTGAATGATGAGGATAAAAGATATGAAATTTGATTAAGATTTGTTTATTAAGGTGCTGATCTTATATGTGTGCAATTAAGTATATTGAGTTTAATTTGTTACTAGGAAATGTATAAGTGAGGAAAGTTTACTATGGTGGAGTACTAGAGGAGTTAACAGGCGATCGGCGAGTAAGATTAGCTAGAGACGCACCTGAACCAATAGCGATATAGTGTCCTGCTATTGTGAGGTGAGTAGGGGGTGTCTATTTCAAAAAGGTTAAATAGTATCTAGAATGTCATTTCGTATACTACTATTATGTGAAAGATTTATAACATTAATTGTGGAAAGCATGAGTTGGTAGAAATCCTAAGCGGTTGTGGATGCCATGACTTTTGAAATTTCTTTCGAACATATATATAAGCTATATATGTAAAGGGTTTTAAAAATCAAGAAACAAGCTCTTTAACACGGTTTATGTCAAAATGTGCCTTATTGTTTGTGTGATGTACATTCATGAATAAATTACATATTCACCATGCTATTTTGATATTTAAACCTCATGCAAAGGTTTTATAATATAAAGTCTTACAAAAAGGGGTTTTATCATGTTACCATGATTGGCATTTTGGAAATGGTTTTGAAATAAGCTTTTGAGAACCCAACTTGATTTTTAAATGATTTTATCAAATTGGAAGATTCGAGAGTAGGTCGAATGTCACATTGGGATAATGTGATCCTTGTGCACAAGTGAGCTCTAGCTAGAGAACCTTTGGGCCACCGACGGGCTATTAGATGTGGTTAGGCCACGGTCTGTGATATATATACGTGGCTAAGCCACCAATTGATATACGTGATTATGACCACATGATTTCTTCGATGTCGGCCAACATCGTCGAGATTGCCATGGCTATGGAAATCCGGTGGAAGGGGGCCTCCCGGATGTTATTACGTGGAAGCAGGTCCACGAGTTCTTTATTTCTATCACCTACTCAAGAGTGATATCTCTTTGGGTTTTCAAATACGTATTCTTTCGCATGGTGAGAATTACATGTTTTTCCACAGCTCTCTTATTTATACGATGGAATTGTGTTTAATATCTTGAGGATGAGATCGTTTATAAACTTCTGTATAAGCATCGATATTGCTTGATTTTACAGGAGCGCGTGTGCTTATGTTAACCTGATTTTAAGTAAAGGGCAACAAATGATTTCAACGATAGAAGTCTTTTACTTGCACTGGTTTTTTTTTATATTACTTGAAGTGATTATTTCGCAACACAACTTTTGGGTTTACATATAAGGCATAAATGCTTCATTTGATTTTAAATTATTTATATAAATTTGTATGGTTTTAATGTTCAAATTTTCTATCCTTGGCTTGTTTCCCATCTACGCCCTGCTCACGAAGCAGATGATCATTGAGTTTGTGAGACTCACCCCTTTATCTTCCCTTTTTGCAGATAAGTGATCAGTTCAAGTGTATCGCCCCAACATTTTGACTCGCTGTGACGTAGGTAATGGCATCTCTTAGACTTCTACTCCGCGTCGCTCCTCTGCATAGGGGTCGTGTTATGTAAAACTATTAGATTTATAACATTATTATTAGTCTTTTGGATATGTATTTGCTAAAAACTTTGAGGTTTTGTATTGGATGCTAAGTGTGATGTTGAAACTATCCTAAAGTTGGTTAAATGTGGATATTGTATCTAGTTGCTACACTTTAATTACAGCTGTTTATTTGCTTTAAGTAAACGATAGCATTAATATTGCAAGTCGATTTTAATTATCCGGAATCTCAACTAAGGCTTGTTTGGGATTTGACGAGTTCATTCACAAGTCTCGGACACCGGTAACGATCGGGGAGAAAGTCGTTACTGTCACGACCCGAAACCTCCCTCGGGCCCATGACAACCGTCGCGACGTCCCGATTTGCACTCATTACCCGGAATGCCAATCGAAACCCCGTAAGGCTTACGTATCAGTTTCTTGCCTTTCCTGTGAGCAATCGTTGTTAAACATTCCGTTTTAAACAATTACCAATCGTTTTCGGTTCAAGTAAATCAAAAGACAAAATATTTTTTAAAAGATTTATAGACAAATATTACTATTCAAAATATTGATTAAATATAGCATTTTTATATAAAACAATATTTATAGAAACATGTGTAAGTAAAATAAATTCAGACATACAATAATTTACAAAGTTATAATGTACAATAATAATTACAATGACAAGTGGCCCATAAATGCATCAAGTGTTGGTGATAATAACATACTGTCTGTGAGATAGAGGGGTCAACTGGAATCCTCGACAAAATCGGTATCTACAAGCTACCACAGGCTTGAAATATTTGGAAATGAGGTGGGTGAGATTTTGCAATCCCAATGAGTAAACAGACATTATCATAAATATCTAAAGGCGAGTAAAATGGAGGCAAGTTTAAACAACAAATTACAAACCATTTCATAAGGTTTTCAATTTATTTCTTAAACCATAAAATATTTGTAATTTGCCAAAATAGTTGTTAAGGCTTATGACTTTTATTAGAAACAGGGCTCAAGCCAAAAACTAGTCCTCGGGAATACCTTGGCTGAGGCATCTAACCGAGTCCGCCAAGGTTGTTAAGATATTTATATGATAAACACATGTTAGTTTTGAAAAACAAGTCGTTCCTTGGCGTTGGCCGAGTTACACATTCACATGGGGGTTCGACGTGAAGTGAGCTCTAACACTACCCCGAGAGTTACCCTCATCGCCTCTACAACCGGAGTAACTATATAACCGGGTTTACCGTACCCCTCTAATAGGCAATCCACGAAAACCCGTCACTGTAGTGACTAAACCCACCAATTTTAATAAAATTTTGATAGTATAACGTGGCTTTTATTTATTTACCCAGTCTGCATAGTAAAAGACAGCTTACATAAATTCTCAATGCAATTATAAAATATAGCCACATATACTGATATATCATAAGCCATTCATAGAAAAATATATTTTTCAAGACAATTAGCAGCCTCCCATTTACTCAATTTCATAATCAAAAGTTTCTTGTTTCAGATAATCAACACAATATATTTATTTGTCTCATTTATTTCTAAAACATCAAAAGTCTCATTTTAATCTCATTTTCGTTTCATAAAATACATAAAGAGCATTTAAAAATAAACTCTAGATAATTTACAATAATAATAGGTTTACTCACCATTTGTACAAATTAAATGCTTTCTAGGTGCCTCGACCACTGTTCGTCGAGTATGACTTCCTTGCTTTTACCGGAAGGCTATCCTCCTAGACACATTGCAAAAATTACACAATTCACTACATTGATGCTAAATCACTATATAACTTACTTAAATCCTATACTAATGCATGGTATGAAATGCAATAGCCTAAAACGGCTTAAATACGGTATTAATCTATTTTTGGCACTTTACCCGATAAATTGCTAACGCGCTCCATTTTAGCTCTAAATCATCCCATTCTCTCTCCAACATTTCTAACCATTAAATATCAGCCAATAACCTTCTAAAAACAACAAAATCAGCTCACTCCCTTCCTTGGAAAATTCGGCCAAAAATGGGACATTAACTCGGTTAATTTTCTACTTTGTTTTTCTATCACGTTTAATCGTTTTTCATCATTTTCTCTTCATTTTCCTTAGAATAAAATCAATTCATCATCATTGTACAGCATTGAGCATCCAGCCAAGAGTGGGTATTGTGAAAATTTAATGATTTCTTGCCCAATTTAATTTCTAAACACATTTAACTAACTAAAACTATCAATTTAACTAAAAATCAAAACCTAAAAATTTCAATTTCTCTCCCCTAGAATTTCGTCCAGCCCTTGATATCACTTTTTGATCTCTCTCCTCAAGCATGCTAAATGGAAATAAAGGCATAGGAAAGGTAGAAATCAAGCTAAAATCGAAAAATCTTACCGTTAGACGCGTAAACGGTCGAAAACCGCGAATTTCCCTTTGAATTTTCTTGTTTCTCTTTGGTTTTTCTTTTTTTCTTCCTTTCCTCTCTATTTCCTCTCTTGTTCTTCCTTATGGCCGGCCAGCACTTAAAATGGGGTTTAAATGGGCTGACTTTTCATTAAAATAATATTATTTCATTTAAAAAATGCCACGTGTCACTTTCCCATTGGCCCATTTTTAAAATTTCATCCATTTGTTTCCAAATTTTCACCATACACTTGTCCCACATATCCATAGCTTAGATAAAATTCTCAGACTTATCCAAAGTCTTGGTGGAGTAATTTTTGAAATTTACACTTTTGCCCCCGTAAAAGTCAAAAATTACATTTTTGCCCCAAAAATTGAAAAATTGCCCATAGACATATTTTTCATCCCTTATACTCATACCATTCTCCAATTTGTCAAATTTGATCTAAATTCTCTCAAAATCTCAAATTTTGTCCGTGGGTGGCAAAATTACGATTTTGCCCCTACACTCCAAAAATCACCAGAATTAAACTTTTTCACTTCCTATCATTAAATTATACTCCAAATAGTTAATCTTGGTCAAAAATTTCACTCCATGATCAAATTATTATCTTAGGTGGCAAAATGACGATTTTGCCCTTGAATATCAAAATTTCTAATTTTACCCCAAATGAACCCTCGAACTCCGAACAATCATTTTTAGTCATTCCTGGACTATAAAATATTAAATTTCATCCTACAATTCCTATTTGAACTAGTTCGAGGTTAAATCAACTCAAGTGTACCGTTAGGTACGATATCGGGTTTCGTCTTTTCTTAGGTGCTTTCCTAGCATAATAACATGCTACTCAGTGCATGTATGTCATGACATGTGTTTATAGGGTCGGGTTTTACAATTCTACCCCCCTTAAAATAAAATTTTGACCTCAAAATTTCACTTACCAGATTCGACAAATAGATGCGGGTATTGGTTCCTCATCTGATGCTCTACTTCCCATGTCATTTCCTCCATTCGAGCACTTTTCCACAACACTTTGACCATTGAAATACTCTTGTTCCTCAATATTCGATCCTTTCGATCCAAGATACTCACAAGTTGCACCTCGAACTTCAAATCGTCATGCAACTCGATCAGAGGTGCTTCGAGGATGTGAGAGGGATTTGGTACATATTTCTTAAGCATGGAGACATGAAAAACGTTGTGGATCCGATCTAACTCCGGAGGTAGTTCAACCGATAAGCCACTGGTCCAATTCTCTCAATGATTCAAAATGATCCAATATACCTCGGGTTAAGCTTTCCCCGCTTCGCAAATCGAATCACACCTTTCCACAGAGAAACCTTAAGAAAAACTCTATCATCGATCTCAAACTCAAAATCTTTTCTCCGTTTATCTGCATAGCTCTTCTGCTTACCCTAGGCTACCTTTAGCCTCTCTCGTATAACCTTGATCTTATCATTAGTTAGATCAATCAATTCCACACTAACTAACTTTCTTTCACCCACTTCATCCCAACAAAGTGGAGTACGACATTTCCTTCCATATAAAGCTTCGTACGGTGCCATACCAATGCTAGACTGGAAGCTGTTGTTGTAAGCAAATTCCACTAACGGCAAGTGTCTATCCCAACTCCCAAGAAAATTCATGACACAAGCCCTCAACATTTCCTCCATAGTCTGGATAGTCTTCTTTGACTGACCATCCTTCTGTGGGTGAAAAACAGTGCTAAATTTCAATTTGGTTCCAAGAGCTTCTTGAAATTTTGGCCAAAATTGAGAAGTGAATCGAGGATCTCGGTCTGACACTATAGAAACGGGAACTCCATGTAGCCTCACAATCTCATCAATATAGAGCTGAGCCAACTTTTCAATAGAGTATGTACTATGGACAGTTAAAAAGTGAGCGGACTTAGTCAACCGATCTACGATCACCCAGATCGCATCCTTTCCCCTCTGTGTCGGCGGCAATCCCAAAACAAAATCCATAGTTACATGCTCCCATTTCCACTCGGGAACAGGTAAAGACTGAAGTGTACCTGTTGGCCTCTGATGCTCCGCCTTAACTTGTTGACATACGAGACACTTTGCTACGAATTTTGCTACGTCTCGCTTCATACCTGGCCACCAATAATTCTCCCTGATAGTCCTATACACCTTGGTGCTTCTAGGATGTAATGCATAGGCAGATGAATGGGTTTCTTCCATGATCGCCTGTCTTAGTTGGTTTCCCTCAAGAACACAAACTCGGTCTCTAAACATCAAGATGTTATCCTCTCTGAATCTGAATTCACTAACTCCCTCATCGGTCAATTTTTGAATTTCTTTTCTTAACTCATCATTAGACCTCTGAATGTCCTTGATCTGATTAAGTAATGAAGGTCGCACAATGAAGCTTGCCAATAAGGATTCATCCTCACCATTTCTCAACTGGACCCCAAGAGATTTCATCTCTAGTAATGCTAGAAAATAACAACTCTGAAGTGTTGCTAAAGACGATGAAGACTTACGACTAAAAGCATCAGCTACAACGTTCGCCTTTCCCAGATGATAGTCTATCACTAAGTCATAATCTTTTATCAACTCCAACCATCGCCTTTGCCTCAAATTAAGCTCCTTCTGAGTGAGCAAATATTTTAAACTCTTGTGATCCGTAAATACCCGACAATGCTCACCATACAAGTAATGCCTCCATATTTTTAAAGCAAACACCATTGCTACTAACTCTAAATCATGGGTAGGGTAATTTGCTTCATGCCTCTTTAGCTATCTAGAAGCATAAGCCACAACTTTTTCATCCTGTATTAGTACGCACCCAACCCCAACTTTGAGGCATCACTATAAACTATAAATCCCTTGCCACTCATAGGATGTGTTAAAACGAGAGCGGAGGTTAACCGGTTCTTTAGCTCCTGAAATCAATTCTCACAAACATCATCCCACTCAAACTTAACTCCCTTACGAGTTAGATAGGTCAAATGAGCTGTTATTAAGGAAAACCCCTGAACAAACCTCCGATAATAACTAGCTAATCCGAGGAAACTACGAATCTCCGTCACTATCTTAGGTTGCTCCCATTGTAAAATTGCCTCTATCTTCTTGGGATCAACATATATTCTAGCTCCCGATACTACGTGTCCTAAGAATACCACTTCCTGTAACCAAAACTCACACTTCAAAAACTTTGCATACAACTGTCTTTCCCGCAAAATCTGTAATACTATACACAAGTGGGTAGCGTGCTCATCATTATCTCTCGAGTAAACTAGGATGTCATCAATGGACACAATAATAAACTTGTCCAAGTAAGGGTGAAACACCCTGTTCATGAGGTCCATAAAAGCTACCGGTGAGTTAGTTAACCCGAAAGGCATGACCAAGAACTCATAATGACCGTACCGAGTCCTGAACGCTGTCTTGGGTACATTTTGTTCTTTAATCCTCAATTGATGATACCCAGACCTCAGATCAACCTTAAAAAACACTGTAGCTCCCTGTAATTGATTGAAAA
The DNA here is from genome assembly GCF_000208745.1 of Theobroma cacao. Lineage (NCBI taxonomy): Eukaryota > Viridiplantae > Streptophyta > Magnoliopsida > Malvales > Malvaceae > Theobroma > Theobroma cacao. The sequence continues at coordinate 9,454,512 of NC_030855.1, forward strand.
GATCATCAATCCTCGACAACGGATACTTGTTCTTAATGGTCATTCTGTTAAGCTGTCAGTAATCTATACATAACCGAAGTGTACCGTCTTTCTTTTTCATAAATAAAACCGGTGCTCCCTACGGAGATGTACTAGGGTGTATAAAACCCTTGTCCACTGACTCTTGCAACTGTACTTTCAACTCTTTCAACACTGCTGGAGCCATTCTATATGGAGAAATAGAAATAGGGGCAGTACCCGAAAGTAAGTCAATGGTGAATTCGATCTCACAATCGGGAGGAAGTCTCGGTAATTCATTAGGAAATACATTAGGGAACTCACTTACTACAGGGACATTCTTTAACTTAGGTTCCTCCCTCGATATATCAATCACGTGAGCCAAGTATGCTAGATATCCCTTTCGCACCAATTTCAAAGCTTTGAGGGTTGAGATTACACAAAACGGTAATACTTGACGCTCCCCCGTAATTACAACTTCTGCTCCCTCTAAACTCTGGAGAATCACTTCTTTCTTAAAACAATCCACCTTTGCTCGATGAGTGGACAACCAATCCATACCCAAGATCAAATCAAAGTCCCGAATCTCTAAAGGGATTAAATCACCCATAAATTCTTCTTCCCCAACTTTAATACCACAGTCTCTATAATACGTATTTCTTACTAACTGTTTGCCCATAGAAGTATGCACTATAATTTCTTCCTCTAATAGTGACAGGTTCCTATCTGAGAATGATGCAAATGATATGCTCACGTATGATCTATCGGAGCCCAAATCTATCAAAACATGTGCATCTCTATCAAACATAATCATAGTACCTATCACTATGCTAGGTCGAACCCAGGCTTCATCCTCAGTCACTAAAAAAACCCTGGTCGAAATCTGGGGCTGCGGTCTGGAAGATAGCTGCTCCGGGGTATTACTCCCCATGCCTGACCGTATCACTAGGCTTTGTTTGGACTGTGATCCTGAAATGTCTCTCTGCGGTATACTAGAACGAGTTGGAGGAGTAGAAGTAGTTACTGTACCCCATCTCAACTGACGACAATCTTTCTTGATATGCCCCTGTTGGCCTCATTGAAAACATGTTACAGGCTTTCTACATGACCCAACATGAAATCCTCCGTAATTACTGCATTTGTCCAATCCTCCTGAAGTCCCCCCTAACTACTCATCACTGGCCGATCAAGTCTAGAAGATCTCTGCTGTGACTGCTGAGATGGAGGTCTAGTGGATGCCACAGACGCTGAGGTATTACTTCCTGCAGTAGATGTCGAATTTCTGCCTCTCTTTGAAGACTGACCTGGGAACATAAGCAGATTCTTTCTCTTTGCAAACTCAGCTCAGATTCGTCTATTCTCAATGGCGAGCTTCTCAGCCCGTAAGGCCATCTGCACAAGTTCCTTTTATGACTCCTTGCCAGCCACTATCATACGCTCCCGTATCTCATTACGGAGTCCCTCCTTAAAGTAGTTTACTTGGTCTTACTCCAATCTCACCAACTCATGTACATAAAGCATCAGCTCGTTAAAACGAGTTTCATACTCCTCAATGGTCATGTTCCCTTATTTCAAGCTTAGAAATTCTCTTTTTTTCTCTTTCTGATGGAAATAGGTGCAGTATTGACCATCGAAATCTCTGAGGAAATCCGTCCAAGTCAGCGGTATAGGAGAGCGAGACTTCACTGAATTCCACCAGGTACGGGCTCTCTTCTCAAATAACCGTGTAGCCACCTTCAATTTCATCTCATCATCTAATCTCATATCTGTCAGTGTCTTCGATACCTGAATAACCCAATCCCTAGCTACGATCGCATCCAACTCACCAGTAAACGAAACGCAACCTAACTGTCTAGCTTTCTTCAATTTTTTAGAAATGGAGACATCCGGTGTTTGCAGTGGCATAGGAAGTGGTGGTACTAGGGCTGTTATAGGGGAAATAGGGGGTGGAACTGAACCAGCCTGAACTTGGCCCATAAGAGTAGCGAGAAAAGTCGCTAATGCCTGAGCTGCCTCGGGTGACATGGCAGGTACGCCAGGAGTAGCAACAGGTGGTGGAGGAGGTACATGAATATCAGTAGACTCAGCAGTAGGAACTGCTTTAAAAGAAAACGCAACCGACTCCTCTTCTGTAGAATCTGATCGACTTTGTCTAGGGTGACCTCTTCCCTTACCGGTAGATCTAGTGATAGGTGGTAGCTCACGTCGAGGAGGCATAATGATCTACAAAAGAACGAAATTGGTTTAGACGACTTAAAACTCTATATGCAGCTACATGCAACTAACTAATCTTAACTGGGCCACACTAACATTGTAAATTATTTTAAAATAACTTTAAATTCAAGAACTTTAAAAATCAAAAACTTCTTTCAAAACCATAAGCTTTTAAATCGAAAGCTCTGATACCAACCGAATTATCACGACCCAAAACCTCCCTCGGACCCATGACAACCGTCGCGACGTCTCGATTTACACTCATTACCCAAGATGCCAATCGGAACCCCGCAAGGCTTACGTATCAGTTTCTTGCCTTTCTTGTGAGCAATTGGTTTTAAACATTCCGTTTTAAACAATTACCAGTCATTTTCGGCTCAAGTAAATCAAAAAACAAAATTTTTTTAAAAAGATTTATAGACAAATATTACTATTCAAAATATTGATTAAAATATAGCATTTTTATATAAAACAATATTTATAGAAACACGTGTAAGTAAAATAATTCATACATACAATAATTTACAAAGTTATAATGTACAATAATAATTACAATGACAAGTGGCCCATAAATACACCAAGTGTTGGTGATAGTAACCTACTGTTTGTGAGATAGAGGGGTCAATTGGAATCCTTGATAAAATCGGTATCTACAAGCTACCACAGGCCTAAAATATTTGGAAAGGAGGTGGGTGAGATTTTGCAATCCCAATGAGTAAACAAACATTATCATAAATATCTAAAGGCGAGTAAAATGGAGGCAAGTTTAAACAACAAATT
>NC_030855.1:9458818-9536093 GCF_000208745.1 Theobroma cacao
TAGTGAAAATCACAAGGAAAATCAATGAAATTTACCTTTTTAATGCTTGATTTCTTGATTTCTCTTGATTTTTCTCAAAATTTTCAGCTAGGGTTCTTATTTCTTTTCCTCCTTTTCTCTCCTGGTTTGGACGGCTTGAAGAAGATGAGAATTCTGGAATTTTGACCTTTTTAAAGGTTAAAATAATATAATATTATTTTATTCATGTTTTTAATGTTTTATTAATTCCTTAAATTCTAGCCTTCCATTTGTTTCCAAATTTTCACCATACACTTGTTCCACATATCCATAGCTTAGATAAAATTCTCAGACTTATCCAAAGTCTTGGTGAAGTAATTTTTGAAATTTACACTTTGCCCCCGTAAAAGTCAAAAATTACATTTTTGCCCCAAAAACTGAAAAATTGTCCATAGACATATTTTTCATCCCTTATACTCATACCATTCTCCAATTGGTCAAATTTGATCTAAATTCTCTCAAAATCTCAAATTTTGTCCGCAGGTGGCAAAATTATGATTTTGCCCTTACACTCCAGAAATCACCGGTATTAAACTTTTTCACTTCCTATCATTAAATTATACTCCAAATAGTTAATCTTGATCAAAAATTTCACTCCATGATCAAATTATTATCTTATGTGGCAAAATGATGATTTTGCCCCTAAACATCAAAATTTTCAATTTTTTTCCAAATGAACCCTTGAACTTCGAACAATCATTTTTAGTCATTCCTGAACTGTAAAATATTAAATTTCATCCTACGATTCCTATTTGAACTAGTTTGAGGTTAAATCAACTCAAGTGTACCGTTAGATACAATATCGAGTTTCATTTATTCTTAGGGACTTTCCTAGCGTAATAACATGCTACTCAGTGCATGTATATCATGACATGTGTTTATAGGGTCGGGTTTTACAGTTACAATCTTGCCACTATAAGCATTTCTGAAGCTTCAAATTTACTCCAAACAACTCCAAGTGCCTTAAAAATCCACTCTCGAAAGCTAAGGTTTTAGGTTTAGAGAGACAAAGTAAAAATCACCAAACAAGGTTTTTGGAGTGAAATCTCTCACTTTTAGCACTTCAAATCCAAGATTTAGCATTAGAGTGTGAAGGTTTTAAATGGGGTGAAATTTGAGAGAAATCGGATGAGAGAATGAAGAAATAGGAGAACATGAAGGATTTTTCGATTTTGGGGCTTTTAAGCTTAATTTTTGCTGATTTGGTTCCTCAGGATTGAGTATGGGAGCTAGGTATTCAATCCTGGACTAGATTGTTTACCCCAAATCTCATTTCCTACCCTAGGATCGACTACAAGGGTTCTGTACTCGATCTTGGGCGAATGCTATTATTTCCTTTAATCTTTACTTCGCAGATTCGATCCTACATGCACTAGGATCGAATCCTTAGGTCCAAATTCATAAAAATTGATTATTATGAAGTCTAAACTCTTTCTAAATCTTCTTCACAACCTTCAATCATTCACATTTCACTTAAGATCAACATAAAAGTTCATCATGCACACCAATTTCTCATTCATGCCCTATGTCACATAGTATATCAATTAAACATAGCATAATTTACATAAATATCATACTCAATTTAGTGGCAAACATATGAACTATATCATTCATGTGCCAAGCATATGCACAACATCATTTGAGTTTTTACACACTCATACATTTCATGACCATCTCTTTCTATGGACATACGCATTCCTCAAGTTCATAAACATACACATCGAAGTTCATATCAACTATAAGTTAGTCCAGCATCATGCATGGCTAACATCAAGATCGGGGGTGTTACAACGTGGATAATATAAAATGCCATATGACCATGTTATTATGTCACATCAATATACCACATCATCATTAATTATGATATATCAACATGCCATGTGATATTTTTTAATTATAAAAATTTATTTGACTCAAAGTAAAAATATAATAGCTTAATTGAATGTAATAAAAGATTGAAGAATTCTTTAAAATTTTTTAAATATTATGCCTAAACAAGTTTAATTTCAAAATTTATTTGTTATTGCCTTGAACAGAAAATTGTACAACATTCTTACAAGTGGCAGAAATGCGGAAGGCATTTTAACATTTGGAAGATTAAGGCTGTCACTGAGCCAAATGATTAAACCCCTTAAAGCCTCAAAAACCTCAGCTCTTCATTCTTTTTCTCATTTCTCCTTCTGATGTCTAAAACCCTTCTCTCTCGCATCAAACCCCTCCACATCCCAAAACGCAATCCTTCTCCACCGTTTCGCTTCCCTCCCCGCCTCAAAATCCTCATCACTGAAACCATACAAATCCTGAAAACCCACCCACAATGGCCAGATTCCCTCGAAACCCGTTTCTGCGACGAAGAAACCTGCGTTTCGGAGGTTGCCCATTACGTGTTTGATCATATACACGACGTAGAATTAGGCATAAAGTTCTTTGATTGGGTCTCTAAGCAAGAACCTCAGCATTTTCCCCTTAATGAGTTGGCTCATTCTTCTTTCTTGAAGCTCCTAGCAAGGTTTAGACTGTTTTCTGAGATCGAAACCGCATTGGAGAACATGAAAATGGAAGAAATAAAGCCTACACATGAAGCTTTAAGCTTTATTGTTCGCGTTTATGTAGATTCTGGCTTTGTTGATAAAGCTCTTGAGTTGTTTTACTCTGTGGTTAATATTTACAACTCTGTTCCTAATGTGTCTGCTTGTAATTCATTGCTTAATTCACTCGTGGAGTTAAAAAAAGTTGAGATCGCGCATAAAGTGTTTGATGAAATGGTTGAAAGAGAAGGCTGTGTTGACAATTATAGTGTCTGCATAATGGTGAAGGGTTTATGTAAAGTAGGGAAGGTTGAGGAAGGTAAAAAATTGGTTGAGGATAGATGGGGAGAAGGGTGTGTTCCGAATGTTGTTTTTTATAATACATTAATTGATGGGTGTTCCACTAAAAGGGATGTCCAAAGAGCTAAGGACCTTTTCAAGGAGTTGAAAATGAAGGGGTTTTTGCCTACATTGAAGACTTATGGAGCTATGATAAATGGGTTTTGTAAGAAAGGGGATTTCAAGGAAATTGACAAGCTTTTGAAAGAAATGAAAGAAATGGGGTTGGGTGTTAATACTCAGGTTTATAATAATATTATTGATGCTCGATTTAAGCATGGTTTTGAGGTTAAAGTGACAGAGACTATAAAGCAGATGATTGAGAGTGGATGTGAACCAGATATTGTTACGTATAACACTTTGATTATTGGTTTGTGTAAGGATGGGAAGGTTTGGGAAGCTGGTCAACTTCTGAAACAGGCAATGAAGATGGGATTGATACCGAATAAGTTTAGTTATACTCCTTTGATACAAGGATATTGCAGAGTAGGGAAATATTTTGTGGCATTGGATTTGCTCATTGAAATGACAGAGAGTGGACATAAACCTGATTTAGTTGCTTTCGGAGCTCTTGTCCATGGACTTGTTGCAAAGGGAGAGGTGGATGTAGCATTAATGATTAGACACAGGATGGTTGAAAAGGGAGTATTGCCTGATGCTGGTATATATAATGTTTTGATGAATGGACTTTGCAAGAAAGGAAGATTTTCTGCTGCTAAAGTCCTCCTTGCCAAGATGCTTGACCAAAATGTAACCCCTGATGCATTTGTTTATGCGACCCTGGTTGATGGATTCATCAGGAATGGTGATCTCCTTGAGGCAAAGAAACTATTTGAAATTATGATTAAAGAAGGCATGGATCCTGGTACTGTTGGATACAATGCCATGATTAAGGGTTTCTGCAAATTTGGACAGATGAAGGAAGCACTGTTGTGTGTCACTAGAATGATGGAAGTACAGGTCACCCTAGATGAGTACACGTACTCTACAATTATAGATGGTTACATAAAGCACCATGACATGTATGGTGCACTAAGGGTGTTTGGACAGATGGTTAAAAGAAAATGCAAGCCCAATGTGGTGACATATACCTCTCTGATCAATGGATTTTGTCGAAGTGGAGATTTTAATACAGCTGAAAATGCTTTTAAAGAGATGCGATCTTGTGGTTTGGAGCCTAATGTAGTCACATACACTATACTTATTGGGAGCTTTTGCAAGGAAGGTAAACTTGCAAAAGCAGTCTTCTATTTTGAATTGATGCTGTCTAACAAGTGCATGCCTAATGATATTACTTTCCACTATGTAGTAAATGGCTTCTCAAACAGTCCAACTGCAATTCTGGATAATCAGTCTTTGGAGAAGAAATCTCTTTTTATTGAATCCTTTAATATGATGATATCTGATGGATCTGCTCAAAGAGCTGCTGTTTATAACTCTGTCCTCCTCTGCCTTTGCCAAAATGGAATGACTGGAATTGCTTTCCAGTTAAAGGATAAGATAACGAATAAGGGCTTTGTTCCTGACCCTGTTTCTTTTGCTGCCTTTCTACATGGCATTTGCTTGGAAGGAAAATCAAAGGAGTGGAGGAAAATGATCTCCAATGATTTAAATGAACAGGAACTTCAAACTGCTTTGAAGTACTCGCAACTTTTGAACCAATATCTACCTTATGGAATAACTTCGGGGGCATCACCTATTTTGAAGACCTTGATTAAAGACTGCAGCTCCAGAGACCAAAACAATGATCTCATAGTCTCAGTAAAATAGAGGAGGAAAAGTTGAAAGTAAAAGACCTCAGGATTTACTGGAAAGACATATGGAATTAGGTGGCTTCACAGGTAAAAATGAGGTAGGGGTGAGTGATTAACTGCAACTTTCACTAGATTACTCAATGAGTATATGGAGAACTTCTTTTAGGCAGACCCTGACAATTCATTTTAGCTTCAGAACAACAAATAATGATGTGGCGTACGTTATGGTAATGTATAGTCTGCTTCAGTTTCCACTTTTGCTGGAAGCTGAGGATGGCTACGGGCAATTATGGGCTAATCTCACTAGTGGTGCTTGTGCAGGTAGGTCAACTGTAATTTTCATTCTATCAAAGCCATTATGTACAGTGAGAGATTCTGAGGCAGATTTGACTTGGAGGTATGTACCAGGATTTCATTATTGGACACTTAATATGAGTGTAATTGTGAAAGTGTCTATAATTAGTCTCTTACACTGCAGAAACAGTTAAGCAGCAGGATGCTCAATCAATCAATTGTTTAGCACATAATAAAAATCTGACTTTTGAAGTTGTTAATGAGCTCACAGGTAAGTAAAATATGAAACTAAGTTAATTCTGTATACATTCTAAATTAATATGTCGATATTTTTATACTGTGTGGAATTTTGATTGTGAGAGGTCCTGGTTTAGATTTTATATTCATGGTTAAAAATTGTTATAATTGATTTGACTATTCTATTGTAGGGGCAAAAATGTTTTTATCCTATATAGGGTAAGAAAATTCTTACCATATTATACTACTCTAAGATGCATAAATTTAGTTGGCTGCATGACATTGCAACTTGTGTCTGTCATGCAATGTATGACTACATTTTACTTTCAATACATATATATAATTGGCTACGTATCAACCAATTGTATTGTTGTGGTTGTTAAGATAGCTCATGTAAAGTGATTTACATGTAAACTATAACTCTGCATTAGGCAGCATGTAAGAGTATTTAACAAAGTAGGTTATGTTTTTAATAGTTTATATCTTTGGAACTGCAAGTCAAGAAGATGCCACTTTTCCACGTGTTAAAATATTCAAATTGCTATCAAAGTATTAGCTTGGTTTGTTCTTGTGATAGCTCATGAAGAGATGGGTCTTGAGCAGAACTGTGAACCTAAGAAATGGTTTCATAGTGGTGTATGGAGTTTGATTTTGCTAGGTCTACCCTGGCACACCCCCTGCCCCCACCTGTTTCTTTGTTTTAAGTTATCAGATATCCAAAGATGTAAGGACTTTCGGTTTTTAGATATCAAATATCTGAAAATGTAGAATTTACTAGTATAAAAGCTATTATCAGTGTCCTAAATCAAATGCTCGCTAAAGATCAAATTTTAGGTTAAAAAATTTGAATAATGCAGCACCGATTCCTTCTTTGAACAAGTTTCCTAGAAAAATAACCCATCATGCATCTTTAGAGTATAAAATAGTACTTGCATTACTTCTAAACAACATCAATATCCTTTTATGTAACAAAGACAACTGCATGTGGTCTCCCATGTGATTTCTGTCCTCTTATGTAACAGACTCAAATAGTTATTGCTAATGTTACTGATATTTCTGCCGATCAGTAAAAGAATTTAGGAACTTGATATTAACTTCTTTATCACACTTCTAATTTGTTCCCTGCATGTATTTTTCTTCTACACAGGCAGAAGCTGGTATTATGATCTGATTGTACTCATGCCGGCTAATTTCTCAAACCCTGCAACAAGTCATCATGGTTAAATCCAGAGACATAAATTTGATATAAGTTGTCTGTGATGTTTTCAATTGAAGGAAACGAAGAAGATAGAAGAGGAAGAATTTTACTGTATATATTCGATATTGATTTTCCTTCCATGTTGATGTGCAATAGCTGCAAAAGCATCCCTGGACAGCATCATTGTTGAGAGGCATGGTGTGACAGGGCAGAAATCCACCACTTTGACATCAATGGTTCTATGCTTACATGGTCTCTGCGGTCCGCTCAGGCATCTTAATCTGTACCGCCTCCCACAAGCAGCTCCATTGTCCCATAATCCCTCACTAACAGCAACAAACAGATTCCCAGGTGGAAACTGTTCTTCTCGATTACCATCGCATTTAGTTGCTGCAAGGGAGAATACATGATATAAAGGTGTAACAAAGATACGATTGTTTGTAATTCAAGTTTTGAATTTCTCTTCCAACAGGAGAGTCGTTTGAATAAAATTCTCAGAAGAGAAAGAGGTGAAGGAGAAAGAAAAGATACTCACGTATGTATGGAGGGTTATAAAATGATGCAGTGCCGATATCCCCATGGACAAAGTAGACTTCTTTGCTTATTGCTGCAGCAATCATAATTGCCAAGACCAGGAGTGCCATTACATGAAGGAAACAGTAACATAAACTATTTGTGGGTTAGTTTTGTTCTTTTCCCCCCCTTTTCTGCTTCTGAAAGAGAGGTTTTACTGCCATGCTAAAGTTGGGAGGGTATATATATCTACGTATCTCATTAGGAAACTTCGTCAAGAATGATAATGTGATGTTGGTATGGAACATTTCAGGTGTCCTGTAACACGGTTAAGATAACCAAACTTGTAAGCGAAAGTCACTCGATTTCGTGTACACCTTTGGTTAGCTTGCGACATGATCACATTCACTAAGCCTTTAACTTTAACACACAACTAAAGTCAATTATGAGAGTTGGTTTCCACAAGGGGTTTTCTTTTCTCTTTAGACGTGTAGTCTGGTCTCGGTAAAAGTATTCCGGAAATTATTGAATTATAGCATTTTGTTTAATTTAATTTTTTTTTTTTAAATCTAATTTTAGTTGTTATATTTTGCTATTTGGTGTAATTTGATTGTTAATGAATAATTTTGTCAAAATTTGTCGTAAGAGATGTCTAACTGATTTTAATGTGTCAAAAAGTGTTGACGTAATGCTAGATATGTCAAAAATAAAAAGAAAAATTTTACAGAATTACTTAAAAAGATTAAATTATACTGGAATTAAAGTAGATAATTTATGTTTTAAAAAAGATTAAATTAAACAAAATGTTATAATATATAAAATTTCTCGATACTTTTACTGACCGGTATTGTATTAACTACAAGATCTATCTATAAAATCTTTTGGTTGAGCCTGAAGCGAGGGCTAAGGAGAATAATTTTTTGAAGTGATGTACAAGAGTCGTTTATTTGATGCTTTTTGCATATGTTTCTTGACCGTCCATTCCACAATGGAAAGGCACCCATTTTGCACTTGTAAAAGTAGTACATAAACTTGTGGTTCTTGTTTGCTTTGCCTCAAAGGCATGCGAATTTATTGATTGTTTCAAGACACGCGCCACTTCATGCAAAAAGAGCTGTGGTGAAAAGGAAGTACAGTTCATTAATTTCTATCCAACACAAGAGATTGTACGACGTGGATGAATATGAAAGGGGTTTCTTTCTGGTATGGCGTAGAAGAATGCTGATTGGCAATGCTTGAAGAACATGCTACCCATGGATCGCTTGCAAAGTTAAGGCAACCGGTTTAAGCAAAAGAAGATCTCCTTGTGTAAAATGTAAAATTCGAATTTTCTTTTTTTCAAATAAAAAAAATAAATATCTTGAGACGTAATAGTCTTCTTCCTTCTTGAAAAAGTTTTCCATGCAAAGTTTCTCTTTTTATCTAAGGATTGAGCCAGAGTAGCATTATTTCTTCCTACAATTCCAATTCTTTTAGTGCATTTTAATTTCTAGTACACTATTTTCGATTCAAGCTCAAAGGTTTTGGTAGAACTACAGCTCAGAGGAGATAACTAGATCCAATGGCCCAAGCACTTAGGAGACCATGGGCATTGAAACTAGAAAAAACCAAGGGAATTATTAATAGTTTCCACTTTCCAAAGGAAATGCGAAGTGCAAACTTATCCAATCCACCAAGAAATTAGTCTGCAATGAACATGGGATATGGAACAAGACCAGTCCTATTCCCAAGAGCTGCTGAGTGGCTTTAATCAAACATCTTTGAGGATCAAAGGAAGGAACCCTTCTCTTGGAAGAAGCACCTTGAGGCTTGAGGAGCACAGCCTCTGATAAATGCACTTACTTCAGTTTTATATCCAAATTTTACTTAAAGAGCACAGTACCAAAAGAGAAACCAGGTTCTACAATATCAAGAACTGCTTCTTTCACCGGGCAAAAGTAAAAAGTCAGAAAAATATTGCATTGGAGTGGCTAATTGACCATCAAATGTTTTACATTTAAGCCAATTACACTGTACGATTAAAATTTCAAGAATACCCAGTTAAAAGGCTTACAAGTATCCCGCAGAATCATACAAAAAGAATACCTAAAAATTAACAAGGAATTGTCACAAAAAGGAGGAGAAAAAGACTGAAACTATAATTTAAATTCACAAAAGCAGTCAGGCAAAGCAGACCCTCGTCCCATGACAAAATCTTCTTTGTGAACCTTCCATAAGGCTTTCATCAACTGCTTCCCTTCCAACCCTTCAGAAGTAAACTCCGAAAAAGCTCTCCTGCTTAGGAAAAGAGTTTTGTACAATCCTTTAAAAGCTCGCATTGCTGCCACCATCTTGTCCATGTTTCCAAAGTATGTAGCCACGTAAGAATCACTGTTTATAGATACATAATAATCCAAGGCAGCTTTTGTGTTCCCATGCATGCTTTTGAAATCCTCACCACTAAGAAGGGCAGACTTGGTAACTACATTGGTATAAATAGATGTTAAGCCTTCAATCTCCATTAGTCCATCCCCAGCTGCAAGATAAATATTTGTGTTTGTGGGTACAGAAATTGCTTGAAGTATAAAGGCCGTTTCATTAGGTATGAGAGGACATTTCCCCCTTTTCCTCCAAATGCGAGCTGCTTCTCCAGTCCATGGCTTTCTATTGTCTCCACGTGCAGCTTCAATGGCTTCAATGGAGGTAGGAGAAAGGCCTGAGTACTGACATTGGCTATAAGCTACCATGTCTGGTTCAAATCGAAGGTGAAGGGCAAGGAAAGGTTTGGGTATGGCATCCAGAAGCTCATTAGCCTTCTTCTCCAAGGATTTGGTCAGCCTTAATGCACTGTAACAGCCTTGACAAAGTGCAGCTTTTGCATACTGAGGGTACCTACAAGATGTCATAATAAAACAGAAAAGTACTCTTCATATATGCCATTAAATCTAAGAAACTGAAGTATGGTAAATTCTGAAACACAAATGCAATACCTATCCCTTCTTTGGCTCATTGCTGGTGTGATAGAGATGTAATGATGTTTCAACAAAGATGGAAGAACACTTTCAATGTAATCAAATTGACCTTTCCGCTTACTACAATCTACTCGAAAAGGTTCTTTTGATGATATCTCTGGTGGCAATTCTCTGACGACTTTGACAAAACCACTCATCTGTTTTATGAAGTAATTGACATCAAATACATCTGCAAAGCCACTGTGGTGAAAGCAAAAATCATAAAGATGTTATCTTTATAAAACATCATGACAACATAAACACATTTGGATATCATTAGGCACTCTATCATAGGACAAAATTCAGCTATACACATTTGACAATGAATTAAATGTAATACAACAAAAGAAGCAGTTACCAAGCACCATTGTCATGATTGCAGTATTTATGACCAAAAATTACAGTATAATAAAAAATATGTACTGATAACTGTTCATAATTTAAATAGTTGATTGAAAAAAAAGCATATGGGACATATCCTAACAATTTAATTAGCAATCCTTAGGGTATGTGTTGGCGACCTCTATGAAGAAACAATAAAGCTCTAGTCAGCACTCAAATCATTAATCCTATGAATTTAGGACTGGACAGTTGGGAAGAGGTTCAGTTTCCCTAAAAGGAAAACTCAGCTGCTTGATCCAGAACATTTATTGTCTCGAGCTTCAATTAATAAAGCTTAACTAAATTCTTCCCCATTTTAAAAGTTCAGAACTTCAGGAGCTGAAAGTCAAGCAACATGTGAGATTCTACTAAGTTCATCCCTTGACAACCATCAGCAAATTTTCAAAGAAGAATAGCACAAGCATTTATCAACCAAACCACTAGCGTCAAATGTGATAAAAGAAAACGAAATTAAGGGTGACAACAACAATAAGATAGGGCAAGTATCAGTGTCTAGAAGACATAACTAGTACAGTATTCCCTAGACTACCATACTACAGTTAATCAAGTATTGCCTTGGTTTTCATTTACACTCCTTACTATATCTTGCGATCTTAGAACTTTAATAAGTAGATTCATAATTCCCATGGTTCATTATTTTCTGTAGGACCATGGAGTTGTATTCTCTCTTCTCTCTTCCTGTAATGAAATTCTTGATGATTGAGCAAAAAGAAAAAAAAAAAAGATTCATAATTATTAGCATTACATAGAAACGGCTATTTCCACTCCAAGCATTATATAATTAGTGACAACTGACAAGTATAACATTACCTAGATCTCTACTGCCTTAACATGTTCGAAATTGTTCGACAAAGAGTCAAAATATATAGGCCCCTCAACACAAGATAATCTAGTCAGTTCATTTCTAATCAACAACAGCAATGCCAAAAAGACCTATGTGTCAGTTGAGTTATCACAAAAAGCAAATATTGATGAAAATTCCAAGAGATGTTCAGTCATTGATTAAAAAAAGGCCTAGACTACCTTGATTCATTCCAATATGCAGCCACCTCAAACTTTGGCAACACCAGAGTAGCATTTAGCAGACGTGCAATACCAACACCATCACAAAACTGCCAATCACCACAAAAACACCTGATTTTTAGTGCAAATTAAGGTTATTTTAGAAAAGATTAATAAAATTTATAATAGTTATGCACTCACGTCTCTCCTCATCTGATTGAGGCCACCATAGCAATTGACACGAATATACCCATTACTCTTGGCTGGTAGAGCTGCAGGATTTCAATAAAAAAACCAATGCAAATGTCTGCAATGATAGCCAATTAAAAACAAAAATTGACTCAGAATATCAAAATTCAAACAAAAGCCTGTAACCTAATCCAAAAACCATTGTCCACTCTTTAAAAATTCTAATACAATGTCCAAAAGTGTATTCTTTTCCATATACTTATCCCGAATCTATATCAAACATTACCCATAAAATATTAGTTTAATCCAAATATTATTTTCGGGCATCAACTAAAACAATGCTTCCTTATCTTTTACATGAAAAACTTCATAAACCCAGTCCCAAATACTAAAATTTACACCTTTTCCCCCTCCATTGGCAGCTAACTGTATTAAATTATTAAAAACAAAACTTTCACAAAAAATATTCTTACCTCTAAATATATCATTAAATTTCCCCAAAATCCAAAAAAAAGAAAAAGAAAAAGAGAAAAAAGTAGGCAATAGAGCTAATGCAAGAAAAATTACAAAAGAACAAAGGCATTTAGTAAATACTAACGAGTTAAGTGGGATTGAAGCCACCACTTGCAAGGTCTCCACTCCACAATTCTCTTTAAGCTCCATATATCCGATTTGCCACTGCAATTTTTGCCAAATCGACAAGGATTGATAAAGAAATTCACCGCAACATATTAAGTGAAAAATGAGAACCCACCGAGAGAGAGAACGGATCGGTAACATGTTGAGCGAGTTGACAGATTGTGAAGGCTGCGAAAACGGCCTCGAAGGCGAGAGCAAAACGATGGCCAAGAATAAGGAAAGCGTCGAGATCAATACGAACAATGGCTTCACCGATACCATAATCATTTCATGCAGTTTCTTTTCAATTTTTTTTAGATCAGATTCAATTGGATTTGTTCTTCAAAAGAACAAATCTAATTTTAAGGAGAAAAAAGATTCGGTTTTAGAATTTTTTAGGCAAAAAGTATGATCATGGAGCGCTGGGTTAAGTGATGTGTGTACAGATAGCTTTTTAATGGTTCGGATTGGACCGGAGTTTCGCAACACCGCTCTTTCGTTCTTTTTTTAATCGATGTACCATCAGTTTGTATATTCAAAACTCAAGACTGATAATTTCTGATGAATGATGATTGCCTTTTTGATAAATATTGATAACTTTATCCTGTTGAAAGTCAAAATTAATTAATTAAAAAATAATTATATTTTTACTGATTTTTTTTTTTCAATCAAACTTCTTTTCTTTGAAACTCTAAATAAAAATTTTCAGATTTACTGAATGTAGTTTTTTGTGGGCATTTTTGTTGAATTCTAGAAGTATATTGCCATTAATTCTGACAACAACATAACGAGGGCAAAATTATCCTGAAGATAGTTTTAAGGTTAGAAATATACACATCAAAGTATAAAAGTTTTTCAAATTTCATTCTTCATATCATATATAAATAAATGTCACATCTCAATTCTAGAGATATGACCGCGAGAAACTAGATAGATATGACTCACTAGACCCAACGTAATCTCATACTGATCTTACATAAACTATTCATCTCAACATTCACACACAATCGCACACAATCACATTATATAATTTAAACATATACACGCGTCATCATACAATTGTGAAACGTCTCAACATAAAGTGTGAAAACACCTTCATTCTCATAACAATGTCTATATAAAGTAAGTCTCATGTTTCATATCATATAAACATGCTTATATACCCTCGAGTGTCCATATAGGCTTTCGAGCCATCATATAACATTAATCTATACATTTTCATAAAATAAAATGCCATATCTTGACTACATCACCATAAAACATGTTCAATCACATATAAGTATAAAAATAAATACCGACTCAATAGTGAAACGTGACTTAACTCTCTAGTTTCAAGTTGACAACTAAATCACCTATTAAGAAAAACCAAGAGGTTATCTTCGTGACAAAAGTAGTAAGATAATTACTAATCTACAAAAAAAAAAAAAAAATTAATGTGTGAGTCACAAAAACTCCGTTTTGTGAGTGAATATGATAAAGGGACAAGTCAAAAGGAAGAGCTTTTGCACAAATCATAATTTTATACAAACATGAATATTGAGATAAGCATAACTTTCTTGTTAAAAACTTGAAACTGATTTATTATAAACCAACTATTTTTCTTAGTTGAAATTGATATTTCATAAACTTATAATCTACAAAGAAAAATTGAATGCTTTTGAAAAATCCTTTGTGAAAAACAAGGAAGCTGTACTATATTTGAAGCATTAAGTACTTTACAAGGGATATTGATACTTAGCTCTTAGAACCAAATTGTAGGTGTTTTACTATAATTTCCATATATTACTTAAATTATTGATGTGAAAATACTCACATAATAGGAGTTTCCTCTAGAATTCAACCATATGGTAACACACAATCAACATTCAATATATGACTCAATCTATGTCTAGAACTTAGTCTGTCCATTGATCTAACGTAACTATTCATAAAATTCTAATCTGAACACCTAATAAAACAATGATACTATGAGTGCTAATCCACCCCAACTCATAGCAGATAGAGTATGATCCCTCTACCTTGGAGTACTAAGTGCACTTATGAGTGGCATCTCGCCTCACTCATACTAGGGGTTGTAGGTCGTCCCAACTCATAATAGATAAGGTATGATCCCCTTATCTTGGATTTCTTTGTAATTCTTTGTAAGTGGCATTCGACCAACTCCTAGTTATATGCATATAACTATACATGTGATACTTGCCCCCCACATTTTGGCTTCCATACTTAATTGAAATCTGTTAAGTCTATAATCTATAGCATCATGGCTTGTTTTGATATTGGCTAAACACTCAAATAAGCCCTTGAACTATACCCAAAAAGTCAGTTAAGCCCTCATCTTTCTATTTCATTCAATTAAGCCCTTAAACTTTTATTTTATATCAAATAAACCCTTCTCACTAACAGTTGGTAATTTTATGCCACATCATCTACCATGTGGCATGTTGACGTGTCATTTGATGATATCAATGTCACGTGGCAGATGATGTGGCATTAAATGTTACTGATTAAAATTTGTGTGTTTACCTTTTTGCTCTGCCACATGTGCAAAATAATTGACTTAAGGATTTAAAACAAAAAAAAAAAAAAAAAAAACCTACTTACTTTCTTCCCTAATCTAATTGAACAAATATTTTATGATTAAACAAACTAAATTATTTGATTTAAGATTTAAACCCAAGCTTACAAAATCATCTCAAACACCAAAAATTAAATAAATATTTTCAATCGATTAAAACCGTTCTAATCCTTTATTATCCAAAAAATGATTTTACTCTTTCAAAAGAATAACGATTTTCACGTAGAAATCAAAGTCATGTATACTTTAAGTTGATTAAACTAATAACATAAAAAAAAACCCTAATGAATACTTTTACAGTCGAAAGTTTGTAGCTTAATAACAAATGCCACTGGAAATTGATTGAAAACTCTCTCTTCGTTACCTTTTGCTTCTGTTGTATTAAAGTGATGAACAAATTTTCACCATTGAATTTTAAGGAGCATAATCGGCCGACTAGCATTTTTACTTTTTAAAAATGAACTTTGCAAGCTTTAGATTCAATGGCAGTAAAAATATTCAATTGTAAAAATATTCATTGGGCTTTTATATATTATTAGTTTTAACCAACTTAAAATAAGGTACCTAAGTGTTCTGCTAAATGGACTTCTTAATTTTTGAAGGCAAAATGCATGTATGATAAAGGCTTCATTCCGTTAAAGGTTAGGTCTCTTTCAAGTGCACAATTCACACAATTTGTAATTTATATTTACATTTTATGTACAAACCAAAACTGAACAATGATTCTATTTCATGCTTAGTATGTTTTATAGAAAAAAACTTAAAATGTACATGAATTTGATTTTTACCTAAAAATTGTTTTTTGGGCGATAAAGGATTAAAATGACTTTTATTAGTTAGAAAGATTTATTTGATTTTTTATCTTTAAAGTGATCTAGTTAGTTTTGGATTTAAACCCTAAATCAGATGATTTATTTTGTTTAATCTCAAAACATTTATTCTATCAAATTAGAGAAGAAAGTAATTAGCTTTTTTTTTTTATTTGAAATCCATAAACCAATCATTTTTGGACATGTGACTAGGCAAAGAGGTAAACACATAAATCCTAATAAGTAACATTTAATACCACATCATCTGCCTCATGGCAGTGACATTAGCAAAATGACATGTCAACATGCCACATGGTAGATGACATGGCATAAAATTGTCAATTGTTAGTGAGAAGGGTTTATTTGATTCAAAATAAAAGTTTAAGGGTTCAAGTGAATGCAATAAAAGGATGTGGGCTTAATTGACTTTTTATGTAAAGTTCAGTGGCTTATTTGTCATGGCATAAAATTGCCAATTGTTAGTGAAAGGGATTTATATAATCAAAATAAAAATTTAGGAGTTTAATTGAATGCAATAAAAGGACGGGGGTGATAACTCTATTATATAGAGTTATTTTGAAACATTTTGAAGGCTTAAGTAACTAGACTTTTGAGATTTTATGTTCGAATTTTATCATTTTTAGGTGTTTTTCTAATTTAAGTTTGATTACTTATTGAGTATGTAAATTAAGTTATTTGAGTTTAATTTTATGTTATTTTGTTTTAAATTACTTTAAGAGTAGTATTACTAATTTCTCTTATTGCTTTTGTAGGAAATTTGATGGAAAAGACTTATTTGATGAAAATCCATGCAAGTATGGTGATGGCTTCATTCGTATATGTTTCGTTCTGATTGGATCATGGTCAAAATATTTGTCTAAATCAGAGCATTGTAGCAGTATGCGTGGATTGAGCATGATGAAATATTTGGACCATATCTTTCAATGCAGAAGTCCAATTGATATGGTTCTTAAGCCATTGGAAAGTTAAGAAATAGGGTTACAACTTTTATGTTTACCACTTTTCCCAATTTAGATTAGATCAGGGTGAAAATCATATTTAAAGTTGATAGACTGCCACAATGCTAGGAGAACAAGGCTGCAGCGCCAGTGAAAGGAAATGAACCATACACTTTTTCTAGAGCACAACATCGCAGCACTGAAAGAATAGCACCATGGTGCTCCCAAGGCCAAAAATTCAGCGCTGTAGCACCAAGAAATCAAGGCTACGGTGCTGGACGATTTTTCAAAAATAAAAATTTGATGAGATTTTGAAAATTAGGTTATTTGGAGCCTATTTAAGTGACTTTTTTAAGAGGTTTTAAGGGGGAGGCAACAAACAACTATTTTGGAGATTTAGAGCCAAGAACAAAGCAAGAAAATAAGAGAATTTGAGAAAGAATTGAGATTGTAAAGCTTCAATAATTAGTGTCTTTCTTTACTTTTGTGTTTTTCTTATTTTCTTTGACTTGGATTCATAGCTAAATTTCTTTGGATATTATTTTTATTAGATATTACGAGCTAGACTATTTTTTTTAGGATTGTGGTGGATTTCAACTTGTAGTTTGAATACTAGTTTCTCTTTTATTTATCATGAATGGGTGTAGTTTTGCTTATCCAAATCTGTTCTTAATGCTTTTGATTGTCTGGCTAACAATTAACTGATTTGTGAATCTAATTGAGAGTTGAGAAAGAGATTTTAGATTGGACTAAGGTTTGAATAGTGCATGTTCATGTCACTTAGGTGATCTGATTCGCAATTCGGGTAGACATACTCCAATTGCCATACATAGCCATATTAGGACACTTGCTTAATGAACTTAATTTAATTGATTCCTATAGACATATAGTGAACTAATTAAGTTGGATATTTGTACAAGCAACTCGACGAAGACTTGTCCATAGTTTTGGATTCTAGGTTAGTAAAACCAACCATGAAAGATTAATAACAAAAAAAACTGGTATCAGATGAAATGTTGAATGAACCCGTAATCCTAGCTCTTTAATATACTACTTATCTTAACTTATTTAGTTTGTTAGTTTATTCAGTGTTGATTTATTGTTTTTAATTAGTTTTTCCTCGGATTACTTAATAAGATTAATTTCTTTTATAATTTTAGTACTTAATGAAACTTTAGAAACAAATCTCCATGGGAACGATACTCTATTTCATCACTATATTACTCTATTTCATCACTATATTACTTGTTTGATATGTATTCTTGCGTGTACAAAATCGACAATAGGGGACTTAATTGATTTTTTAAGTATAATTCTGTTAGTCCCAAATGGAGTGCTAGAAGGGGGTAGAGAGCACTTTAAAAATATTTTAAAGGCAACTCTTTTAGTTTAAAGACTTTTGGATGAATTAAGATGGAAAGCTTGTAAACTTGTTGAGGTTAGTGAACACCAAGTAAATAGAGGTTTGAGAGAAGTGGACAAAACAAAATATTTATAGTGGCTCAATCCCTTTGACCGACATCCACAACGTTGATCTTCTTAATCAAGGATTTTCAACACAACGTCATTAAAACTAGTGGAATCATCAACTTCTACCAAGCTTTTATAATGTGAGCTTCTAACCCAAGCTCTAAACCCTTACAAAAATCCCTAAGCCTTTTAAGCTTGATCTGTCTCTTAGAGTGTTTTGCACAATCGAAGTAAACTAGAAATAAGAATAAGATAGAGTACAATTGATCACCAAGCTGATCAAAGATGTATAAGTTTCAATTCAAACAATTTTACAAAGAATGAGAGTGTAATACACTTGAAAAGAAAAGTTTTTGACTCATCTAAGCTCAATCAAACTCTTGGGTGCTTCTCTAATGCATTTATGACCATTTAAACCCTTTTTTATATTTGGAGAGTGAAATTAGACTATTGGAGATAGTTTGAAGCCAATCTACCTATTATTTTGTCTTCTAGCTACTAGGAATTTGAGAATATGGTGCCTTGGAAAACAAGTATATTCTCATGTTTATTTCTATTCATTTATTTGTTATGAAAGTACATTTTGATAATAAAACGAAGAGCTTTTTTTAAGTAAGCATTTAGTATCTAGTTATAAAGATACTATGATTCTATTTAGATATTAAAATACAATTAAATGAAGAGTCATACATCGGAGACATGTATTTTAACTAAATCTAAAACTTGTTCATAGCCACATAATAAAGTTGGTCACTTTATTGTGTAAAGGCTGTAGTGTCCGCATTACTTCCAATGTGAGGAATGTGATTCACTTCAAGGGAATGATGAATCTCAAATCATTGGAGTAGTTGACTTCAAATAATGACACTATAATTTGAACTAGAATCACATAAGAATCAAGTTTAAGTTTAACCGTTATGTAAACCTTGATCTCACACTTATGCATTCACTTATGGTAGAATCGAAATCTTAATGGATAATGGACTCATGTTTTATCTCCTTATAATCTTTGATGTACTATAGGCATGATCATCACATTACGTTGATCTAGCTCCCATATGTTGGGATTATAATTGAGGTAAGTATCCACAACATATATTCTGAAAGTGAAGTTTATAGCATTAACATCACTTTTAGTGATTTTAGGAAGATTAATGATTAATCTGGACCTAATAAATTGATGAATTAGCTAGTCATCACGTCTTGATACTTAAAAGATTAGATTTAGAGTATTGGATCACCAATTGGATGAAATTTAAGACTAAAGGACAAAATTGACATAAAGAGTAAAACAGTAATTTCACTTTTTATCATTTGATGGTTATGAGGATTTACAACATAAGGTTAGTAATTAGACAACTAATATTAAATATTAATATTGGATCATTTCTTATAATTGTAGTTAATCCAAGAGTACGACCATGAATTTATGGTGGAGTGATTTCATGGTTAATAAACTTGAATTATCTTAATGAGATTAATAGTAATTTTAAGTTCATTGGAGCTTGGAATATTTATGTCCAAATAGATTTCCCACTTAGTTTTATAGAATTTAACTTGCATAAGTTGAAATGCATATATTTTTAATTAATTACAGTAATATTCAAAAATGGCAACTTTACATATTGTCTTAATCAAGACAAAAGTTGTCTTAATTTAGACAAGGTATATATGTTATTTTATTTAAGACAAGAGTTGTCTTAAATTAGACAATAGTATATGTGTTGATTTAAGAGAAGAGCTATCTAAATTATATTATTTTATTTTTGATAAGTCAAAAATAGTCTTAAAGAATAAATATTTTTTTAAGGCAAGAGTTGTCTTAAAATGAAAAAATTTATTAAGATAATTATTGTCTTGAGATAAAATAATATTGGAACATTTTAATTATAATTAAATAATTAAATAGTTTATTCTTTATTTATAATTAATTATAATTTCTTGATAAATTATAAGATTCCATGTTTGCCAAGGATTTTTTTATTTTATTATTAATTCTTTCTAATTAAAGATGGATATTATTAAAATAGAATAATTATTCAATAAGGAATCTTATTTTGACTTGGACAAATAATTATAAATAAATAAATAAATTGTTTACTATTTAATTATAATTTTAATAATTTTTGGAGGAGCATGGTACAACCATAATACTTTTTAGGTGACCAACTTGGACTTTTGATAGGAATTTAATTTTAATTAAATTCTTTAAATGAAAAAAGTCTATGATGGAAAATAATATTCAAGGGTGATCACACCTTTTGAAAAGAAGGTAGACAAACTTTTTTTACACAAGCTTTAGGCTAAACCCTAATTATAAAAATTTTCCTCCAAGAATTCCTCCATAGCCGCTCCTTTCTTAAGTATCTTCTTTCTCTCTAGTTTTGGTACTTTTTCTGGAGACCTTTCACAAGAAAAATAATCAAAATTTCAAAGAAGAAAAAGATCGAAATTCAATAGTTACCATATTGATTTAGCATTCCAAACCTTGTTCACTCAAGGCTCAAGTTGAAGAAATTCTTGAAGAATAAGTGGTAAGTCAATTTGGTTAAGAAATCATATTTTTGGTGTGGTGGTGAATTTACTACAATTCACTAAGAGACAAGAATCAAGATTCTCATAAAGAAAAGGTATGATTTCTAATCTATTTGATTCTTGAATTTCTAGATATGATGAAATCGATTTACTTGATATATGATGTGTAATCCTGCTTGTGTATTTGGATTACTTGCTTCCATAATTAGAAAAATTTTGAAATCCATAGTTTACACAAACATATGCATGCACAAAGATCCAACTCCAACACTAATAGCATTAAATTCAAATTTGTATGGTATTTTAATTACTTAAAATGGATTTTAGTCAATTAAAGTCTTCTTGTTTGTCTTTTAGTTTCTTTAATTAAGACTAGTTTTAATCAATTAAAACCATTCTATATGTCCCCATTACTTTTGTTTAATTGGTTAAACTTGTCTTTGACCAATTAAAAGCTTTCTGTTTCTTCTTTCTGAATTTTGATTGATTAAAATCTCCTTCGATTCAAACTTCTTCACTTGGCACCTTTCAACGGTTAACTGAAATTTGAATCCTCAATTTTAGCACTAAAATATCTTCAATTTGAATTTTAATTGATTAAACCATATGGTTAATCAATTAACTTTGTCTGCAGCATCTTTTACTACTGTTTTAATTAATTAAATTTTCTGTTAATTGATTAAAATCTCTTTGCTTGTCTCAGTGTGTATTCTAGTATTGTTTTAATCGATTAAAACCTCTCTGTCCTTCTCAAAGTCCGTTCTAGTGTCATTTTAATTGATTAAATTATAGATTAATCGATTAAAATCCTTTTGTGATACTTTAAGTCTTTCTTTTTAACTGTTTTGATCGATTAAGATGGAATTATGATCAATTAAACCTCATGAGATGTCTTCCATCTTGCTCGAATCACTTTCTTTCAACTTGGGACTTATCATGGGGAATTTGGGATGTGGGATAGACATTAATATACCCATTTTAGCCCTGCACACTCAAGTAACATAGTTAAATATTAAAGAGTGAGGAATTTTTTGTTATCATAAAAAACATATGAAGTAAACAACATCCTTCTTTTTTAATGATGACAAATTACACCTTGATTTAAGAGTGCAATGTCATAACTATTTTTAGCATGAATATTTTAAATTTCTATCGCAAAATAGGGATTGCTCCCTTTTAGTTAATGCACTGTATTTTCTAAAAAATTACAATTTAATATTCAAAATATTCACAATGATGGTAGAATTTTCAATATCTATAATGACTATCTTCACAAATGTATTCAATATCCACAATTGCATTCAAACAAAATCAAATCATGATAATATTTGCAATGTCTATTGGGTAAGGGCTAGTCATGCATCAAATATAAACAAAATCATGGCAGAAGAAAATAAACAAATAAAATGACCTCACCCTCATAGGATCTCATTCATGTTGTGTTGATCACCAAATCAAAATGTAAAATAAAGCCATATGATCATATCATATTACGTAAACAACAAAGGTTGGTGAATTTTTTCTTAAATCACCAAAACAGCCTTGAAAAACTTAATCACTGTTGGCTCCACTAGTTTTTGATGACAATAAAATATTCTCATTCATTTGTGTCTAATATCTCTACTTGAGTGTTTAGGACAAAAATTTTATGCTAAGAATAAATCAATCATTCAAAGGCATATATAAAAAATCATATGAATAAGAAGCCATAACTAATCAACAAAACAGAAGTCTCTTAGTTGGATAATGAAGGGTATTAGTTAGCTAAAATTCAAATCAGAAGTTGGCGGGCTTAAGAGTATTGAGAAGTAGAAAAGACTTAGTCGACCAAGAAGTGGGTTAGTCCACTAAGAAGCTACTGCTAGAAATTTGGACTTCAAGACAAAACTAACTTAGTTGACCAAGAAGTAAGTTAGTCGACTAAGTGCTCACTGCCAAAAACTAGGATCAGAAGATATAGACGACTTAATCGACTAAGAGTGCAGTTAGTCGACTAAGAGCATTCTACCAGAAAATTTGAATTATGCACTAGAAGACAGATTAACGGCCAGAATTGGAACAAAATTGTTTCCAACGGTCAAAAATTGCCTAACACCTACCAGAGTTGATTTTTCAAGTATTTAAAAGGCTTCCAACGGCTAGAAATGTAATAAAGGCTTCCAAGTCCAAAAGAGCTCAAAAACCAGCAAAAACTCTCTGCATTATTCTGCACTTCACGCCTATTCTTGTAAAAGATTCAAGCACTTCACTTTGTACCACTTAGATCAAGTCAGTGATCACAATTACACATTTATTTCTTTTCTCCTTGTATACTTAGAGTGTTCGAGACACTCTAAGGGAATTTATTCAAGCTTGGATTGCTTGATTGGGTGTATAGGTTCTAACTTAGCCAAGAAAAGTTAATTGTTGGGTTTTGGTTGATCTCAGTAAAAACCATTGTTGTAGGTTGTGGTTGAGCCTTTGAAAAACCACTTTGGGTTTTGGTTGATGCCGTGAAAAACCATTGTTGTAGGCTGTGGTTAAGCCTTTGAGAAACCACTTTACGTTTTGGTTGAGCCCATGAAAAACTATCGTGAAAGGTTGTGGTTGAGCCTTTGAAAAATCACTTTGGGTTTCGGTTGATCCCGGTAAAAACCATTGTGAAAGGTTTTGGCTAAGCTTGGTAAAAGCCATTGTATAGCTTAGTGAAAGCTTGTGAATTTCACTGGTTCATAGTGGATTAATTTGGAAATTCCTTAGTTGAACAATCAAGGTAGTGGATGTAGGTCTTGGACCGAACCACTTAAATTGCTACGCATGGTCTCCTCTATTTTTTTTTAATCTTTCATTCATCCTTTAATTTTCCTTTTATCTTGAATCTATTCCCAACTAGAAGATAGTTTTATTAAGAGCCAAAAAGTGCTATTCACCACCCTCTAGCACATTTATTTGGGACTAACAAGTGGTATCAGAGCCTAACTTGTGTTATTAAGGTTTAACACCCTTGGGAAGATCCAAATCGTTCTTCAGAAATCTATAGTTGCTGAGGGACAGTCCAAAAATAGACCACCTTTGTTTGATGGCTCAAATTACCCATATTGGAGTACAAGAATGTCAACATACATTAAAGTTATAAATTATGAGATGTGAGATGTCATAACCGATGGTCCCTTCATTCCTTCAACATTAAATGTTGTAACCAATGAGCTAATTCCTAAGCCAAGGTCCGAGTGGACAAAAGCTAAAATAAGGAGAGTACAAATCAACTTTAAGGCCATGCATACTATCATTTGTGCACTTGATTATAGAGAGTATAATAAAGTGTTCATGTGCACAAGTGCTAAGGAAATTTGGCAAAAATTAGAAGAGTTATATGGAGAAACAAATATGGAAAAGGAATTCAAAGACAACTCTCGCGAGAATCAATGCCTAACAAGCAACATGGCAGATAAAGACAAGGAATCAAGTGAAGATGAATCCTCAAATCGAATTGAATTATGCTTCATGGCTCTTGAAGAGTTAAAGATAAAATTTGAAGACTTATTAAATGAGAAAGTGGAAGAAAGAGCAAACCTGTGTTTGATGGCCAGAGATGATGAATTTGAGGTATCTTTTGTCCACTGTGATACTTCATTTGATGAATTGCAAGAAGAGTATGAATGTCTTTATGATAAGTTTGAAAAACTTGCATCAAAATATAAAACTTTGAAAAGAAAAACTACATCTCTTGAGATTGATTTGCAAAAGGTAAGACATGATTTCACCTCTATTTTTGAGCAAAGAAATTTTCTACAAATTGAACTAGAACATTCAAAAACATATTTTGAAGTTATGAAATTGGAGCTAGACAATAGAACTGAAGCTTTGCAAAAGGCAATAAATGAAAATGTTGTTCTTAAGAATTTAAGTAAAAAATCATAAAAAAAGAGCACAAATTTCAGAAGAAATGCAAATGACTTTTCCCTTAGATGCTATGTCTGTGATAAACTTGGTCATTTATCTTACAATTGCTATAGAAGAAGAAACACACAAAAAACAAAAATGATTTGGGTTCCAAAAGGATCCTACATTGCTACTAACCTTCAAGGACCCATCAAAGTATAGGTACCTATTAAGAAAAACTGAAAATTTGTTTTGTACGTTGAGCTGCACTCAAAAGATACATGTTCAAAAGCTCAGCTAAAGAAGAAGCAGCCTTGGTATATGGACAGTGGTTGCTCAAGGCACATGATAGGAGATGAAATGCTATTTGCTCAGCTGGACAAAATAAAGGGAGGCACCGTATCCTTTGGTGATGATTCAAAAAGTAGAATTCATGTCATAAGAATAGTTGGTAAGAATTCTCAAGCTCAAATTAGTCAAGTGTTGCTAGTTAAAGGTTTGAAACACAATTTATTGAGCATCAGTCAATTGTGTGATAAAGGTTTGAAAGTACGTTTTGATTCAAATAAGTGTGAAGTGATAGATATAAGCATTAACAAAGTCTCATTTATAGGAAAAAGAATAAAGAATATGTATGTTGTATTTCTTGAGAATCTTGAAATGGATTATGAAACATGTCTTGTAGCAAAAGTTGAAAATGATGGCAAACTATGGCATAGGAGACTTGGACATGTAAGCATGCATACCATGTCAAAGTTAATTAAGAAAAATCTGGTTATAGGATTGCCTAAGCTTAAACTTGAGGATGATCAAATTTGTGATGCATGTCAATTAGGTAAACAAACTAGAACATCTTTTAAAACTAAGAAAGTTGTCTCCACATCTAGACGTCTTGAATTGCTACACATTGATCTATTTGGTCCAATAAGTACAATTAGTCTAGGAGGAAAATCTTATGGCTTTGTAATAGTTGATGACTACTCTAGGTTCACTTGGGTCTATTTTCTTGCTCATAAGAATAAAGCTCTACCAGCATTTATAAGTCATTATAGAAAGGTTAAAAATGAAAAAGGACTAGTTATAGTTAGAATTAGGAGTGATCATGAAAGTGAGTTTGAAGGAGATGAATTTGAGAATTTTTGCAATGGAAAGGGGTTGAATCATAATTTTTCTACACCTAGAACACCTCAGCAAAATGGAGTTGTAGAAAGGAAAAATCGAACCTTGAAAGAAATGGCTAGAACTATGCTGTGTGACAATAATTTACCAAAATATTTTTGGGCAAAAGTGGTTAACAAAGCAGCTTGTATTCCTAATAGAGTGTCTATAAGAGCCATAATATCAAAGACTCCATATGAGCTATACAAAGGTAGAAAACCAAATATCTCTCACCTTAGAAGCTTTGGCTGCAAACGCTTTGTGTTGAACAATGGAAAATAGCCTTTAGGAAAGTTTGATGCAAAGAGTGATGAAGCTATATTTCTAGGATATGCATTAAACTTAAAAACCTATAGAGTCTTCAACGAAAGATCTTTAACAGTTGAAGAATCCGTCTATGTAGTTTTTGATGAATCCAATACCTTGCAAAAGGAAATTTCTGATGATGAAAATGATATGGATGTCCTTGAAAAACAAATGGAAGAAATGAGTTTAGATGACAAGAAAAACAGTGAAGAAAACACCCTAGATAGAGACACAGAACCTTCACCCTTAGAAACCTTGCAAAGGACTGAAAATCAACATCATGATCTTTCAAAGAGTTAGAGGTACATTAACGATCATCCACAAAAGCAAATTATAGGTGACATTTCTCATGGAGTTAAAACTAGGAGAGCAACTAGAGAGACATGTGAGTTTTCAGCTTTCATATCTTAAATAGAGCCTAAGAGCTTTGAAGAAGCAGAAAAAGAAGAAAGCTAGATATTAGCCATGCAAGAGGAACTTGATCAATTCAAAAGAAATTGTGTATGGTCATTAGTCTCTAGGCCTTTAAATCATCCCATTGTAGGTACAAAATGGGTGTTTAGAAATAAGGTAAATGAGAAAGGAAATATAGTTAGAAATAAAGCTAGGTTAGTAGTAGCACAAGGATACAACCAAAAGGAAGGAATTGACTATGATGAAACCTTTGCACCAGATGTTAGGATAGAAGCTGTCATGACTCGGAACTCTCATCGGGCCCGTGACAACTGTCGCGACGTCTTGATAGGCACTCATTACCCTGAATGCCGATCGAAACCCAGCAAGGCTTAGCATCAGCTTTCGTATCTCCTCGGTGAGCGACAATTATTAAATCTCGTATTTCAAGAAATCATAAGTCGTTTCCAAATCAAAATAATAAAATATTATTTTCTGGCTCATAGGGGCATTTTTGTCATTTTTCTTCAAAAACACCGAAATCTGCCAAAAACATGGTGTAAAAGATAAATATGTTCATACATACTTTAAATCAGATAACTGAAGTATAAAATTACTTTTACAGTGACACGTGAGCCCCCAACTGACTAAGAAGGTGTAGGGCAACGAACCCTAACTTTCTAGGATGCAACTCCGAGATTAATTCTCGTTTTAATCAACTATCAACAAACTGTCCTAAGCTTGAAAAATAGATAGGAAGAGGGGTGAGATTATGATTACATAATCCCAGTGAGTAAACAGACACCATCTAAACTATCTAAAGGCGAGTAAAGGGAGACAATTAAAAATAATTCATTTCAGTAAATTTTTCACAACACGAATATTCGTTTCAACCAAATAATCAATATGGCTCGTGAATTTCTCAAAACTTGGCTCATGCCAAATCCTGTACTCGGGGACACCTGGACCAGGGGTATCTAATCGAGTTCGCCAAGGCTGTGAAAAATTTTATATAATCATAAAACTTGTTTTTATTTTGAAAAAAAAAGCAGCCGTTCCTTGGCGTTGACTGAGTCTCACTTCACGTGGTGGTTAACGTGAAGTGCACTCAAAACGCCCACCTCAGGAGATACCCTATGCGCCTCTACGACCGAGGTGAGAATATAAAGGAGTTTATCATGCCCTTCTAATAGGCTGGTCCACGGAACCCCGCCACTACAGTAGCTAATCTTTATTTTATCTACCACCTGATTTATAAAATCTTTATCTACATGACATGGCAATTTATCGCAATCTAGCCTCTCAAGGCTGAATACATAGTATATATAATTTTGATACAAATACCAATTTTGCCATTCATGCTCACATATTGTTATAAGCCATATAATTTAAAACATAATTTATAACACAAGTAGGTAGTCTCCAATTACTCTATTTTCCAAACCAGTATTCAATTTTCCAGAAAATTTATAAAATCATTTTATAAAATCACAATTTCTCCTAAAACGTAGCAATTTACCATTTAAACCCATTTTCTATAAAATCACACAATTGTATAAAACTACTCTAGATAATTAAGACGATAATAAGTTTACTCACAGTATTAGGAGTAGAAACACTCCTATTTTCAGTCCGCGGGTAAAGTCCTTTACCCGTATCCAATGGCTCACCACCTAACCATAATCCATGACACATATTCCAATTAAATTGTGTCTAACAGTCAAGCTATTTCAAGCTTGATATATATGCATGATATGAAATGAAAAATGCACAAGTAGCCATCTAGACCCGGTATTGGCCTAAGTCAATTTTTCATCTGATAAATTGGCCAATGCGTCCAATTTCACTCCAACTTGCTCCATTTCTTTTCCAATCCCTCAATTCACCAAGCACAACTAATTAACACACAATTAGGCAAAATTTATCTTCACTTTTCTTCTTGGAACTTTCGGCCAACAATGGTACCCTAACTTCGTGATTTTTCCTACTTCATTTTCTCTCCATAATTCATTAATTCGTACACCAAAAACTATTATTTCTTAATCAAATCACCTAGAATAACATCCCATTCTTCCTCATTATTCACTTAGAGAATTCGGCTATTGATGGGTTCCAAACCTTTGGTGGTTTTTTTCACTTGTTTTCATGCTACACATCATTAATCAACTAAAAACACTAACATACCTAAAAATCAAACCAATCCAAGATCATTCTCTCTCCATACCCATTTTGACCAGCCATGAATTCATCATGAAAACATGTAATTTAACCATGGAAATTAAGGGAAAATGCATGGGTAAGGTAAATCACTAGCAAAATCAAAGAAATTTTACCTTTGCTTGATCAAATCCTTGAATTCTAACACTTTCTCTTTGATTTTTCCCACCTAGGGTTTGTTCTTCCTTGGTTTCTCTTCTCTTATAGTTTGGCTGATCACTATGGGAGAAATGGGCTGATTTTTTGCCTTTTTATAAAGAAATAATAAAATAATAAAAACATGACACATGGCATTTCCTTATTGGTTCAAATTTTAAATATTTGACTTTTAATTCTTTAATTCTCCACCACACATTTCTCATGTTTATCCATTTCCATGATGAATAAAATCCCTTGGTCTTGACAAGTATCGGGGGCGAAAATTTACAGATTTACCGCTGAAGTGGAAAAATTACCATTTCGCCCCTATACTCTAAATTATACCAAAATTAAAATTTTTCACTTCTAAACCTCAAATCATACTCCAATAAATAATGGGGCCAAAAAATCTTTTCTAAAAATTTCCATTTTGTCCCCAAGTGGCAAATGATCATTTTGCCCATAGATAGTGAAAATTTCTGTTTGACTCCAAATTGATCATCGAACTCCAAATTACCATTTTGAGTCATCCTTGAACTGTGAAACTCTTAATTTCACCTTAAAATTTCTATTTGAACTAGTTTGAGGCTTAATCGACTTAATGGTACCATTATGGGCAATATTGTCTTTTAACTATACCTCGAACTTCCTAAATATGCAAACATTCTATTGAGCATGTAAATGACATCGTAATTATTTTATAGAATAGGGTTTGACAGAAGCCATAAGGTTGTTGCTTGCTTTTGCATGATTTATGAATTTTAAACTGTTCCAAATGGATGTAAAAAGTGCTTTTTTAAATGGCTTCATTCAAGAGGAAGTATATGTTGAACAACCTCTTGGATTTGAAGACTTTGAAAAACAAGATCATATTTTCAAATTTCATAAAAGCCTTGTATGGATTGAAACAAGCTCCTAGGGCTTGGTATGAGAGGATATCAAAATTTCTGATTGAAAAAGGTTATGTTAGAGGTAGTATTGATACAACATTGTTTTTTAAAAGATACTTAAATGATTTAATTGTTGTTCAAATTTATGTGGATGACATTGTGTTTGGTGCAACTATTGAGGCTTTATGCAAGAACTTTGCTAAAGAGATGCAGGGTGAATTTGAGATAAGCATGATGGGCGAGCTGAAGTACTTTTTTGGCCTTCAAATCAAACAAAGTGGAAAAGGAATCTTCATTAACCAAGAAAGATACATTCAAGACATGCTCAAAAGGTTTGATATGCTAAAGTTGAAATCAATTTGCACACCAATGAGTCCATCCACTAGACTTGATGTAGATGAAAAAGAAAAGGATGTTGATCAAAAGCTCTATAGAGGTATGATCGGATCTCTATTCTATTTAACAGCCACTAGACCTGATATCCAATTCAGTGTATGTTTGTGTGCTCGTTTTCAATCTCAACCCAAAGAATCACACCTGACTGCTGTTAAAAGAATTTTTAGATACCTCATAAACACACAAACTTTAGGCATATGGTACTCTAGGGAATCATCCTTTAGTCTAGTTGGATATTCTGATGTAGATTTTGCTGGCAACAAAACAGATAGAAAAAGCACTAGCAGAACCTGCTAGTTTCTAGGTAGTATGCTTGTGTCATGGTCAAGCAAAAAGTAGAATTCAGTTGCTCTCTCTATAGCTGAAGCCGAATATGTATCTCTATGTAGTTGTTGTGCTCAAATTTTTGTAGATCAAACAATAACTAAGAGATTTTAGAATAACAATACATAATGTACCAATATTTTGTGATAACACAAGTGCAATCAATATATCAAAGAGTCTAGTGTAGCACTCTAGGACTAAACATTTTGAGATTAGGCATCATTTTGTTAGAGACCATGCAGTGAAAGGTGACATTAAAATTGAGTTTGTTAATACTCTACAACAATTAGCTGACATATTCACAAAGCCTTTGAATGAGGAAAGATTTTGTGAGATTAGGAGAAATTTAGGAATGGTTAGTGTGTAGGAGCTTTAAGAAAAATTCTGAAATTTTCTCAAAAGACAGTAGGCACTTAGTTAATTAAGAGAGTCACTTAATCAACTAAGAGCATTCTATCTCTTTAAATAATAAGACTCAGTTAGTTAAAAGAAGGAGGAATAAAATAATGAAAAGAAACTATCTACCGGGTAATAAAACAAAGAAGAAAAACCACCTAGGCAAAAACTAAGTTTAGAGGGAATTTTTCAAATTTTGAACAGGAGAAAAACTGATAACATTTATGGGGGAGACAAATGGTTTTTGAGAAAATTAAACTGCCCCTAACTCATATTCTCTACATTTTCTCTTTTATGAAACTATCCCACCTAAAATTGAAACCATTCCCTCTCAAACTCTTGAAGCCTTGAGTCAAAAATTTCTCAAACCAAATGGTGAAATCATCACAATCTAAAGAGATTCTAGAGAAGAAAAAAGGTAAACGTCCATTGGAAGAGATTCTACAAGCAGAAGTACAAAAGAAGAAGAAGAAGATAGTGTCCACTGCTAAGATTGGAAAAACTAGAAAATCACAGACAAAGAAGGAATACAAAGCTGAGAAGAAGAAAGAGAAAGAAAAATCCTTCAAAAAAGGTAAGACTTCATCCTCAAAATTTAGAAATAAATTCGTGAGGATAGGTTCAAAAAAATCTAAAATGCCCTTATTAGTTGTGGTAAATCTATTGATTGGAGTAGGTTTGATGAGTCACCTGAGCTTCAAGTAGTTCTATCAGATTATTTTGAAGAAATGAAACTGAAGGATTTTAGTACTTTTGAGAATCGATCTTATAGTGTTAGTTTGGTGAAAAAATTTTATGCCAGCCTAGCCATAGATAAGGATAAACTTGAGGATTCTGATGATTATATTGATGATGGTCTGAATGTCTATTTAAATGAAAAGGAATTTGTTGTGACTATTGCTAATTTAGGAAATTTGCTTAAAATTGAAAGTGAAGATGGTGACTATGAGATGCTTGAAAACTATGATCCCACTTCTTTGTGGGAGATCATTACATGGAGGAAAGAAAAATATTCATCAAAGAGTAATGCTGGTATGATTAAAAGTCCACAGATTAAAATTTTGCATTAACTTTATTGCTACGCATATTCATGGAAAAGGTGGTAGTTTTATCTACATTAGTCTTCAAGACTT
This sequence comes from Theobroma cacao, assembly GCF_000208745.1. Lineage (NCBI taxonomy): Eukaryota > Viridiplantae > Streptophyta > Magnoliopsida > Malvales > Malvaceae > Theobroma > Theobroma cacao. The sequence continues at coordinate 9,490,461 of NC_030855.1, forward strand.
ATGGCTAATGCAGCATGCCTTTAATGATGCTCCACTTAAGCTAGGCAGATTCATGATTGAGAGAATAAGGGGAGCCTGTAGAGTTGACAAGGTAAATTTACCATATGGAAATGTGATCACCTTACTGGTTAGGAAGAAGGGAATATGGAATTCCAAGTATGAAATGGATTTAGTGAAAAACAGGGACTAGGCTATATATCTTGGCAGTCTTCCTAAAATGGGGTATAAGCTTGATAGAGAGAAATATGTTAAAACCCCCAAGGTCACTCCTGAAAAAGAGTCTTCTCTCCCTGCTCAACCAGAAACAGCTTCCTCATAGTTCTCTAATGAAATGGTTTTCAATCTTCTCATGAGAATGGATGGAAAGCTTATTGACTAGGCTATGAGGATGCATAAAATTGAAGAAAAATTGGCAGCACTAGAAAATGTGTTGAAGAAAAAAAAGAAAAATGCCTCTTGAACTTGCAGCTACAAACACCTCTGCCACTTCAAGCCCTACACCAATAGGATAGGATGCTAAAGGTTCTGCCTTCCAGGCCAAGGGTCATGAATCTGAAGTTGATCAACCAAGGAAATCCTCCTCACCTAAGCCACGAAAGGAAGCTGAATCAGTACAAGGTATCGAGGTGCTTGGATCACTTGGTGAAATTCCTCCATCCCATCACAAACCTTAACAAGCACAGCCTTCTCCCCCTAATTCAGAGGAAGTTTCAATAATGGATGTTTTTTAGCAAATGGTCAAATAAAAACAAGCTAAAAAGGAAGTAGCCAAAAGGAAAACACAAACGTCAGTATCCCTAAGAGAAAACCCTGAACCAAATCATGCTACAAAAGAACAATTTGAGAAAGGAAAAGAAAAAGCTGCTGCAGCTCCACAAGCCAAGCCTAAACCATATGGCAAAAGAAAAAAAATAATGAAAACTATGACCAAATTCCTCAAGAGAAGGAAATCTTCTAGAATAGCTGAAAAAGCTAAACCATCAGTCATCTATTCTCCTCAAGACCCCCTTGAAATTTCTAATAAATCATCCCTTGAACCCTTACCACAGAAATCACCTCCAGAACCATCTCCTAAACCTCTTAACGTTTTCTATTGCACTAATGAGTCTGCCCTTTCACCTTCATCAGAAGATGATTGAGCATCCTTAGGATTTGATGATGACCAAAAATGGGAGAATTATGGTAGAAAGTCTAAGGAAGAACTAGAGGAATATTGACTGTTGTTTTTATTTTTTTGCTATTTTTGCCTTGACAGTTAAACAATTAAATTTGACTTTGTTGATAGATGTTTTTGAATGCTGATAGACATTGCTGTTTATGTTTTTGGATGTTGACAAGTTGATGGTTGAATATTTAAATCTGTTATTGAAGTTTCTGTCATTGAGTTTCTGCTGCTGTTTTTGTGCTGATATTGAGCTGTCATGCCGATGATTGATATTTAATATGATAATGTGAATGGAAAATGGCTGTGGATGTATATAGATGCTAATTATACTATAGTTGTTGAATAACAAATGGCATAAATAAAATCTGGTAACAATACACTATTGATAACACTGTTGAAATATTGATGATAATTTGTCAATAGTCACCTACTGTCAGTTACTCTATATATTTGCATATATATATATATATATATATATATATATATATATATATTCTGAATGTAGATTGTCATTGTCTGTATGACATGAATAAAAATTTGCTGAAATGAATAAGTAAAATAAGCACACACTAAAGGGGATCACATACTAAGGGGGAGCACACACTTAAGGGGAGGGAAACCTCCATTTTCTGTAGAATAAGAAGGAACCAATAGATATTATGCTGTTAATCAAGGAAAGTTTTGTCATCATAAAAAAGGGAGAGATTGTTGGCTCCATTAGTTTTTGATGATAATAAAACATTCCCATTCATTTGTGTCTAATATCTCTACTTAAGTGTGCAGGACAAAAATTGTATGCCAAGAATAAATCAATCATTCAAAGGCACATATCAAAAATCATATGAATAAGAAGCCACAAATAATCAACAAAATAGAAGCCTCTTAGTTGGATAATGAAGGGTATTAGTTAGCTAAAATTCAAATCAGAAGTTGGCGAGCTTAAGAGTATTGAGAAGCAGAAAAGACTTAGTCGACCAAGAAGTGGGTTAGTCCACTAAGAAGCTAGTGCCAAAAATCAAGACTTCAAGACAGAACTAACTTAGTTGACCAAGAAGTAAGTTAGTCGACTAAGTGCTCACTATCAGAAACTGAGATCAGAAGACAGAGACGACTTAGTCGACTAAGAGTGCAGTTAGTCGACTAAGAGCATTCTGTAAGAAAATTTGAATTGTGCACTAAAAGATAGATTAATGGCCAAAACTGGAACAAAATTGTTTCCAACAATAAAAAACTGCCTAACATCTATCAGAGCTAATTTTCCAAGTATTTAAGAGGCTTCTAACGACTAGAAATGCAATGAAGGCTTCCAAGTCCAAAAGAGCTCAAAACTAGTAAAAACTCTTTGCATTCTTCTACACTTCACGCTATTCTTATCAAAGATTCCAACACTTCACTTTGTACCACTTAGATCAAGTCAGCGATCATAGGTACACATTTATTTCTCTTATTCTATTATACTTAGAGTGTGCAAGACACTCTAAGGGAATTTATTCAAGCTTGGATTGCTTGATTGGGTGTATAGGTTCTAACTTAGCCTAAAAAAGTTAGTTGTTGGGTTTTAGTTGATCCCAATAAAAACCATTATTGTAGGTTGTGGTTGAGCCTTTGAAAAACCACTTTGGGTTTTGGTTAATCCCATGAAAAACCATTGTTGTAGGTTGTGGTTGAACCTTTGAAAAACCACCTTTGGTTTTGGTTGAGCCTATGAAAAACCATTGTGAAAGGTTGTGGTTGAGCTTTTGAAAAACCATTTTGGGTTTCAGTTGATCTCGATAAAAATCATCGTGAAAGGTTTTAACTAAGCCTGGTAAAAGACATTATAAAGCTTAGTAAAAGCTTGTGAATTTCATCAGTTCATAGTGGATTGATTTGGAAAATCCTTGGTTGAACAATCAAGATAGTGGATGTAGGTCTTGGACCAAACCACTATAAATTGCTGCGCATTGTTTCCTTTATTTTTTTTAATCTTTCATTGATCTTTTAATTTTCCTTTTATCTTGAATTTGTCCCCAACTAGAAGATAATTTTATTAGGAGCCAAAAAGTGTTACTCACCCCCCTCTAGCACATTTATTTGGGACCAATAACCACCTCAGCTCAATTGTTGCAAACCGAAGCTATCCTAGAAATACTTGTGTAGCCTCTAAAGATGATCCACACTAACGAATCAAAAAATCCTTCTTTAAGGATTGAGAGTGTTATGCCATGTTTATATGCTAGAAAAGATGAGTTTCATAAACTCAAATCCCACATAAATCAACCTTAAGGACAAACACACACAATACTAAGAGAAAGAAAACAATTTTCTCTTCACAAGGGGTGATTAGAGCAAGAGTGTTTTTCAAGTGTGTAGGCTTTATCTTATGTTGGGAGACTATAGCAAACTATTTATACGTTGGATTAATTTAACCCTAATTAGGTCAATTACACAATTTTTATGTAATTTCCAATTAATCCAATAACTTAATTACACTATTCAACTAAGTCTTTAAAAGGCTGATAACTTCTAATTTGATTAAGTCCAACTTAATCACCGTCTCCCATTTTATTTTCAATATTCATTTTAAGTGTGCAACTCATTAGACTTGTAACATATTGGCAGTGAACTTAATATATAATTCTTAAGTTAAACTTAGGATTAGATAAATTTATACTACTCTAAATTTATTATTAATCAAATTAACTATTTAAAGTTCATAGACCAAGAACGAGATCTAGCATCTATTATGGCCACCTAAATGTTATAAGAGTCAAGATGGTTTGATTCAAATTTTCAATGATCAGCCTTTTAGTGTAATTCATTCCTTTATTATATATCCTAGAGATAATAAAAGCATGATGTAGTGTCTACGCTCATTGATCTCCATATTCATTCTTGTAATTAGATCATTAGCTTTACCCACCAAGAACAATTAAGATATGTCCATTGAATCACTTGGGGTGATGATTCCTATTTTGACCACTCATTTGCCTTTACATGCTTCATGCTATACCCAACAACATCCTGTATTGGCATCCTTGGTAGGACTCATAAGAATGAAATCAAAATATAACACTCTACATATAAGATAACCTGGTGTCTCAAGTTTAGGGAGTACTTATACGGTTGATACAAGAGAAGTATTGCATACACACTAGAGTGAGATACCAAATGCACTTCTTATGGTGTGTCATGTTCATGAACTTGTTCCAAAAACAAGCACCCACATTCTAGTTCCATGTATCTCTATATTTCATCTTATGAGATTACATTCTATGTTCTTTACTTGAGAAGTAAGCAACAAATCTCATAGAATGTACTAGTCTCAAGTAAAGAACATAGAATGTACTAGTCTCTAAGCATCATTGATGTTTAGTCTTAATGATACATCGACCAAGAACATTTAGTGATTAAGCTTTGATGCATAAAGATCTCATAATTGTAACACTTTACAATTTCCTTGCAATGCATATTTATCTTATGGACTTCATCCAATAAACTTATAATCATTGTCTTATTGATGAAGGAAAACCTCTAATCATTTAGCATGAATGATATGATTGCATGATTAGATCTAAGCCTTGACCAATCCAATTGGCTGTAGGTCTCATTTTAACAATGTCCACAATGACTATCCATAATATCCAGAATAACAATGCATAATAACAAAACTATGATATCCAACACATAATGTTCAACAAAACCACATAATTACAAGCTAGCTAAGTATCACACATAAAATTTTAGCGTAAAAATCTAGCTCAATGTAAAGACCCATTAAACTTATAGTTAGTTTTTCCTTTCCCTTTTTTTTAGCATCATCCAAAAAAAGAACTCACCTTGAAAGCTAGATGTAAATGAAACTGCAGGCTAAGGTGTGGATGAAGCTAGTGGCGTAGGATGCCAAGGGAGTTAAAAGATGTCAGGGTTCAGTTGCCATGGTTTCTTTGATCCAATTTCCCCAACTATAGTTTGTTGTCATTTTTCTTCTACTTCAGTGTCTGCTTGCAGAGGTTCAATTTCTTTCTCAACTTCTTCAACTTCTTCTATTGCATGTTCTTCTTCAGTTTCTTGGGGAAAAGGTTCCTTTTTAGCCTCTTATGGTGCAGGTTCCCTTTCAGTTTGTTGTGGTATAAACTCTTTTCTATGATAGCTTACATCTAACAAATAGTCTTCAATTCTATTTACTTTCTCCGAGAGCTTGTTAAGCTGTGCTAACCTATCAGTTAATTTACCATCGATTCTCATCATTAAATTAAATAGAATTTCCATTGAAGGTGTTGCTTGATTGGCTCTAGTAGGAGGAGTTAGGGGGTCGTTGCCTATGTAGTTTTTGTTCTACAGGATTCTTTTTGGAAATTTAACCCATTAAAATTCCTTTTGAGGATAATTTATTTTCTTGAGGCTACCGAGATAACATGGATCAACCTTTTAAGAAGTCAAGTTAGCTAAGAATCTGTCACTCCCAATTCTTCTTTTTTAACCATCTTGGTAATGATATTTCCATAAGGCAAGGTGGTTTTGTTTTTCCTAAATGCTTCCTTCATTCATTCAGTCATGAACTTAGTTATATTAAGTGAAGTATTTGTTGGTCCTAAGTAAATGTTCTAGAGGGGGGTGAATAACACTTTTTGACTCTTGCTAAAATTGACTTCTAATTGGGGACAAATGTAAGGTAAAAAAAAGATTTAAAGATGAATGAAAAATTAAAAATAGAGCAAACAATCACACAAAAATTTATAGTGGTTCGGTCAAAGACCTACATTCACTACCTTGATTGTTCAACCAAGGATTTTCAAAATCAACTCACTAAAAACAGTGGAATTCCCAAGCTCCCACCAAGCTTCACAATGACTTTTAGTAGGCTCCGCCACAACCTTTTACAATGGTTTTTCCCGAGATCAACCTAAACCCAAACTAACTATTCTAGGCTAAGTTAAAACCTATACACTCAATCAAATAATCCAAGCTTGAATAAATTCTCTTAGAGTGTCTCGCACACTCTAAGTATACAAGGAGAAGAGAAATAAAGGTGTACCTATGATCACTGACTTGATCTAAGTGGTACAAAGTGAAGTGCTTGAATCTTTTGCAAAGATAGGAGTGAAGTGCAGAAAGTATGCTAGAGCTTTTTTACAATTTTTGAGCTCTTTTTGGACTTAAAAGCCTTGGATTCATTTTCTAACTGCTGGGAGCCTCTTAAATACTTGAAAAATTAGCTTTGATAGCTGTTAGGCAGTTTTTGACCGTTGGAAACAATTTGGTGGCAATTCTGGCCATTAATCTGTCTTCTAGTGCTCAATTCAAATTTTCTGGCAGAATGATCTTAGTTGACTAACTGCGCTCTTAGTTGACTAAGTCATCTCTGTCTTCTGATCCTAGTTTTTGGTAGTAAGCTCTTTGTCAACTAACACACTTCGTAGTCGATTAAGTGGTCTCTGTTTTGAAGTCCAGATTTTTGGCAATGAGCTCTTAGTTGACTAACCTACTTCTTGGTCGACTAAGTCTTTTTTGTCTCTCAATCCTCTTGAGCCTACCAATTTCTAATTTAAATTTTAGTTGACTAATGCACTTCATTATCCAACTAAGAGCCTTCTATTTTGTTGATCGATTGTGGCTCCTTATTCATATGATATTTGATATGTACCTTTGAATGATTGATTTATTCTTGGCATACAATTTTTGTCCTGTATAATCAAGTAGAGATATTAGACACAAATGAGTGGGAATGTTTTATTATCATAAAAAACTAATGGAGCCAACAATCTCCCTTTTTTTGATGATGACAAAACATTCCTTGATTAACAGCATAGTGTCTATTTATTCTTTTTAGCTCTGCACAAAATGAGGATTTCCTCCCTTTCAGTGTGTGCTCCCCCTTAGTGTGTGCATATTTTGCTATTCATTTCAGCAAGTTTTTATTTATGTCACACAAATAATGACATTATATATTCAAAATATATTATTCAGACACATAAAATAAACAACAATAGGTGACTGGTTGATAGAATATCATTAATATTTCAGCTAACTATCTGTCATCAGTATATTGTTATCAGATTTTATCTATGCCATTAATCATCCAACATATATAGTATAATTAGCATCCATATACATTTTCAACCAAATTCCATTCACAATATCATAACAAGAATTAAAAATCAGCATAACAACCCAATATCAGCACCAAAACTTTAAGCAGCAGTAGTCAAAATACCATAAACATCAAGAATAGATTTAAATGTTTAACCATCAACAACCAAATAATATAAGCAGCTTAACATCATCCCATTTTCAACACAATAAAATAAACAACAAAGTTCAATTGTCAGCAGAACATTTAAAAACAACAGAAAAACATAGTAGTCAGTGTTCCTAAATTGCCCTTAGATCATTTATTCTTTCTTCCTCCCCTAGGCTTTCTATAATTTCTCCCCCTTTTGTTATCATCAAAACCAAGGGGTGTTCAATCAGTTTTTTAAGAGGCTGAAGGGGTAGACTCATCAGTGCCATAGTAGACATTAAGCGGTTCAGGAGAAGATTCAGGTGATGGTCTTTTGGGTGAGGCTTCAGGGAAAGATTGGTCTGAAATTGACAGTGGATCTTCTGCAAAGGAAATGGCTGAGGGTTTGGCCTTTTTTGCTATCCTAGAGGACTTTCTTCTCTTGAGGAATTTCATTTTTGTGGCCATGGTCTTTTTTCCTTTACCAGGTGGTTTAGGTTGTTCTTGTGTTGGTGCTGCAACTTTTTCTTTATTTTTACTAGGTTGGATAGTCTGCCCTGCATTGTGCATTGACTTAGGGGATGTTCTGATAGATGCTTGCTTCTGAGCTTTAGCCTTTGCTGCCTCTTCCTCTGCTTGTTCTTCTTAAACCATTTGATGAAAAACATCCATGATTGATACTTCGTCAAAGTTAGGAGGTGATGGCTATTCTGGCTAACGTTCATGATGGGATGGAGAATTTTTAAATGAGCCAAGCACTTCATTGCCTTGATCGGATTCATCTTTATTCTGTAGCTCAGGAGTTAGAGATTTCCTTGGTTGATCAACTTCTAGTTCAGGACCCTTGGCTTGAATGACAGGACTTGCAGCCTGAAAAGTGGAACCTTCTGCCTGAAAGGTAGGACCTTCAGCAGCTTATGCTGCTGGTGCTGAGCTTGGAGTAGCAGAGGTGTCTGTAGCAGCAGGTTTAGAAGTCGATTTCCCATTTCCTTTCATCACATTTTCAAGTTCTTCCAACTTTTCTTCAATTTTCTGCATCCTCACAGCCTGGTCTATGAGCTTTCCATCAATTTGCATAAGCAGATTCAGAACCATTTCATTTGAGATTTGTGAGGAAGCTACCTCCGATTGAGCAAGGAGAAAGGATTCTCCTCCTGGAGTGACCTTGGGGGTTTTAACAAACTTTTCACTATCTAGTTTGTACCCCATCTTTGGTGGACTTACTAGGTAGATTGCTTGGTCTCTACTTTTTACTTAATCCAATTCATACCTAGAACTCCACATCCCCTTCTTCTTTACTAGTAAGGAGATCACATTTTCATATGGCAGATTTATTTTATCAATTTGATAGGTTTTCCTCATCTTCTCAATCATAAATCGGCCTAAGTTGAGTGAAGCTTCTAGGAACTACATGATTAGAGCATCAACGCAGCGAAAAAAAATTGAAATAAAATAAAAACCATGCCTCCTATCTTTGGATCACCTTGGTTGTTTAATGCAAAGTTAAGCACCACATAAAAAAAAAAAGTTTTACCTTTCCAAATGATATCGTAATCAAATAGATTCCTTTTGGTGACAAAATGTGAACACCTTTTGTGTGAAAGAATCCCAACCACTCAATCATTTGGCCTCCAATGATGCACACATGATTGCAACGGATCTTTCTCAAGGAGAGAGCCTTATGCCACGGGCTTGTGCTAGCAAGTGGACAACGATTTATCCTCTTTTCTTCTTTGATTTTCAGCAAAGAATCAAAAGAGAAGTTTTCAAAAGAAAAAAAACTTCTCAAGAGTGGCAGCACTCAAGAGAAAATCCTTTTGTTTTTCTTTGTTTCCTTCTCCTAAAAAAAAAGAGTGGCTATAATGTGACCTTTATATCTAGGTTTAACTTATTGAAATTTACAAAATAAGTCCTTAATATTATAACAATTATAATATTTAACCAATACCTAATTAAACTATTTTAATTAGGTCTTTAGTACTTAAAACCTAGAATTTAATTTAAGTCTAACTTAAATCATCACACTCTCAATTTAATCCAAATTCCAACCTTTGTGTGTGACCCATTAAGTTCCTAACATGTTGGCAATGGAATTGAATTATAATATTATTAATTAATTAATTTAAATGTATCATATTCAATTTTAAATTAACTAATTCAATTCCATAGACCATGATTGGCATCTAGCAATGCATCATGGGCACCCAATTGTTAGGAGAGTCAAAGGATTCTTTGACAGCCTTTCAATGTACAATTTTTTAGTGTAATTCATTCCCTCATCATATATCGTGAAGATGATAAGAGCTTGATGCAGTGCCTACTCTTATTGATCTCCATATTTGTTCTTACAGTTAGATCATTAGCTTTATGAAGACTTATGAAACTCATTTCATAATCTCCTAATCACCTTGGCCAAGGATTTGATTAAGCTAATATCAACAAAGAACTAATGGGATATTTCCCCTTGAATCACTTGGGGTGATGATTCCTATCTTGATCACTTATTTGCCTTCACATGCTTCAGGCTATACCCAAAAGCATCCTGTTTTGGCATCCTTGGTTGGGCACCCATAGGGATGAAATCAAAGCATAGCACTCCACACATAAGACAACCTGGTGTCTCAAGTCTAGGGAGTATTTACACAACTGACACATGAGAAGTATTGCATAGACACTTGAGTGAAATACCAAATGCACTTCTCATGGCAGGTCATGTTCAATGAACTCACTCTCCCATGGCAAGCACCCACATGCTAGTTCCAAGTATCTCTATACTTCAACTTATGAAAACGATTGCTTACTTCACAAGAAAGGAACATAACATATGCCAATCTTTTAACATTATTGATGCCCTGTCTCAATAATACAATGATCAAGAACTTTTAGGAATTATGCTTTAATGCATAAGGATCTCATAATTGTATCCCAATACAATTCCTTTGCAAGGCATATATAGTTCCATGGCCTTAATTTACATAAGTACAAAAAGTAATTAAATCACAAACTTATGGATAAAGAACTACCTTAATGTTATTATGAATAACAAAATGTCAAACATGAACATCTCAAAATTGCAATTCCCATACAACCACAGATTGGCTTGTAGGGCTTATACTAACAGAAGCACCACTAAAGGCATGCTCCATCAACCACATGTCCTTAAGGCTGACATAGTCGAAGCTTCCACTTCTTCCATGAATATTTGCAACAATGAAATAATGAAGAATTCTAATTATAGGGCTTTTGATAAGACCGGCACTACTCTTGGATAAGTATCTTTCTTTGTTTCCTGTGATTATCTCCCATAGTGATGAAGGATCATAATTCTCAAGAATTTCATAATCACCCTCCTCACATTCAATTTTATGCAGATTTCCTAAATCTGCAGCAGTCACCATAAACTCTTTTCCATTTAAGATGACATTCAAACCATCATTAATGAAATCATCAGGATCCTCAAGTTCATCCTTATCTAATGCTATACTTGCATAAAATTCTTTTACTAGACTAGTACTATATGTTTGTTCTTAAAAGTGCTAAATTTCTTCACTTTTATTTCCTCAAAGTAGTCTGATGATCCTACTTGAATTTCAGGGGTCTCATCAAAGTTCTCCCAGTCAATAAATTTGCCACAAGTAATCGGAGCATTTTCTATCTTCTTAAACCTATCCTCATGAGCTTTGTTTCTAAACTTTGAGGATGGAATATTACCTTTCTTGGAAGATTTTTCTTTCTTTTTCTTTTTTTCTGATCTGTGTTCCTTCCCTGTCTGCTTTTTCCTAATTTTCTTAACCATAAAGGAGGACACAATCTTCTTCTTCTTCTTCTAAATTTCTACTTGTGGACTCTCGTCCATTAACCGTTTGCCCTTATTCTTTTCCAAAATATCTTTAGATAGAGAGGATTTTTCCATTCGGCTTTGAGATGTTTCTGGTTTAAGGTTTCATGGGTTTGAGAAGGAAGAATTTCAGTTTTCAAAAGGGTCGATTTCAGATGAGAGAAAATGAAGATAAAATGAGTTAAGAGAGGTTAATCTTTCTCAAAATTGTCTATCTCCCCCTCTTTAAATATGGTTGGTAAACTCCTCTTTTCAAAATTCAAAAATTTGCCTTTCAATTTTATTTTTTAGTTAGGTGATTTTTCTCCTTTTTTTCTTCACCCGGTAGGCTGTTTTTTATTTTATTTTATTCATTCACTCTTTAACTGACTGAGTCTTATTATTTAAAGAGACAAAATATTCTTAGTTGATTAAGTGATTCTCTTAGTCTACTAAATGTGTACTGTCCTATGAGAGAAAAACTCAAAAAATTTCCTAAAGCTCCTGTACACTAACCATTCCTAAATTTTTCCTAATTTCATAGAATCTTTCTTCATTTAGGGGCTTGGTGAATATATTTGTCATGACTCGGTACTCCTCTCGAGCCCATGACAACTGTCGTGGTGTCCCGATAGACACTCATTACTCGGAATGCCAACCGAAACCCCGCAAGGCTTTAATATCAGTTTCTCATTTCCCCTGTCAGTAACCGTTGCCAAATATCATGTTCTAATAGATTTTAAGCTATTTCTAACTTAAAACAATAAAAAAATAAAAAATGATTTCTGTCTCACAAGGGCATTTTGGTCATTTTTTCTCCAAAATTTCGAAATCCGCTAAAAATGTAGTATGCAAATACAAAACATATAATTCATAATCAAAAATATGTTTAAACGTCTAAAACCTTCATTTAAAATGAAATTATGATTATTTGGATATAATAAAAAATAAAAGAAATATTCAATAAAATATTTTATTTTCTTATAAAACAATATTTTTAGAGTTATACGTAAATAATATTTTGCAACGTAAAAGCAAAATAAATTCATACATATTGTAATACAGTAAGCCAGAGTATTTAATTTAATTTACAATAACCAGTGGGCCCCCGAATAACCAAAAGTAAGGAAGACTGTGAACCTACAGTTTGGAGGATACAAATCCAATGATAGCCTCGATGAAATCAGCTACCTCCAGCCTATTCTGAGCCTGAAATGGGTGGAAAGGAGGGTGGTGAAATTATATAATCCCAGTGAGTCAACAAACATCATCCAAAATATCTAAAGTCGAGTAAATGGAGACGATTAAAATATTCCATCTCAATATGTATTTCATAACATAAATATTCATTTCATTTAAATAATCAACATGGCTTATGAGTATCTTAAAAGCTTAGCTCCTGCCAAAATCATTCTCGGGAATACCTTGGTCGAGGAATTTAACCGAGTCCACCAAGGTTGTTAAAAATTTCGTATACACATAAACATATTTTTAGTTTGAAAAACACAGCCGTTCATTGGCGTTAGCGGAGTTCATCATCACGAGGAGCTTCGGCATGACGTAAACTCTAACCATACCTCAGGAGATACCCTACGTGCCTCTCCGACAGAGGTACGTATATAACCGGATTTCGTGCCCCTCTAATAGGCTGGTCCACAGAACCCACCCATTGCATCAAGCTAAACCCACCATATAATAAAATTTGTAATAGCATGACATGACAATTATTTTATTTTACAGCCTCTCAAGGTAAATCAATAGTTCAAACATTTTCAGCACATTTACCAATTCAACCATTCATGCCAATATTGCCATAAGCCAATCAATTAGAACCATAAATTCATAATACATCAAATGGTCTCCAATTACTCTTTTTTCAAAGCCATCGTTCAATTTCAAGATAATTTATAAAATCATTTCATTTAAAAACATTTTGTTTATAAAACCTAAAAATTAACCATTTAACTCATTTTCCATAAAATTCACAAAATTGAATAAAAAGACCACTTTAGATAATTAAAATGATGATAAGGTTACTCACTATTTTGGGAGTCAAATTTTTAGAGTACTCCGACTATCGATCCTCGGGTACAATTTCTTTGCCTTTATCGGAGGATTCACCACCTAGACGTAATGCACAATCAAGCAATTTACCACATTGGTGCTAAACAGTTATAAAACTCTATGGATGCATGAAATGGAATGCAAATTGTTCGGATTATCGTCTAAACACGGTGTTCTATACAAATTCAATTGTGTACCTAAATAAAACGATATTGGCTTGATTCTATCTATCACTCGATTAATTGGCCAACATGTCCAATTCAACTCCTATTAACTCCATTTTTCTTCCAATTCTCCAAACCATCAAACACAAGTCAAATAACATAAAATTTAGCAAAATTATCTTCACATTTTCTCTTGGGAATTTCGGCCATGATGGGTGCATCAACACTATGATTTTTTCTACTTGATTTTCTCACCATAATTCATCATTTCCTAACCAATTCACTTGAAATAAAATCAAATCCACCATCCACACTTTACATGGAAAATTCGGCCAATGATGGGTGATGGGAGAACATGAATTTTTCTTGCTTGATTTTCATGCTACACATCACCAATAAACTTAAAACACTAAAATACATTGAAATCTAACCAAATCAAGCATAAAAACTCCTCCCCCCATGTCTCGCCAGCAAGAGTATCCTCATGCAAACTTGATTCTCAACCATGGAAAATGAAAAAGAATGCATAGGAAAGATAGATCACAAGCTAGAATTGAAAAATCTTGCCTTTTTTCACTTGTTTCCTTGAATTTTCACACTTTTCCTTTGAATTTTTCCACCTAGGGTTTTTGTTCTTCTTTTCTTCCTTTGTTCTTCCTTTGGCCGGCCATAATGAAGAGAAATGGGCTGATTTTGTGCTGATTTTTAAGCCAAATAATAAATGGATAAAAATTTGACACATGTCACCATTCCATTGATCCATGTGTCAAACTTACCCATTAAGCAATCTCTCTCCACCACTGAAATTTCCTCAATTATCCATCATAATATTGGGTAAAATTCATGTGCTGGACAAGTGTTGGGTGGTGTAAAATTACAATTTTGCCCATAGGGTGGCAAAATGACTAATTTACCCTTATGCTCGAAAAAATGTCAGAATTAAAATTTTTCACTTCTCAAACTCAATTTAGGTTCTAAATAGTCAATCTTGATCAAAAACTTCTTCCAACATTCCAATTTTTAACCTTAGGTGGCAAACTGACCATTTTGCCTCTAGGTCATGAAAATTCCAATTTGACTCCAAATCAGTCCTCGAACTTCGAATCATCATTTTAAGTCATTCTAGGGTTTTAAAATTCTTAATATCATCTTAAAATCTCTATTTGGATTAGTTCAAGGCTTAATTCAACTTAGTTGCACCACTAGGTACACTACCGACTTTTGACGATTTTTCGGGGCTTTCCAAGTATGCAAGCATATTGTCAATCACATGAATGACATGGCAAGTATTTTATAAAGTCGGGCTTGACAGCATTACCCCTCTTAAAATAAAATTTTGACCTCAAAATTTCACTTACCGGATTCGAAAAAAAGATGTGGACATTGGTTTCTCATTTGGTGCTCGACTTCCCACGTCATCTCTTGCATTCGAGCATTCTCCCACAATACTTTCACCATTGGAATGCTCTTGTTCCTTAGCACTCAATCCTTGCGATCTAGAATACATACAGGCTGCACCTCGAACTTTAAATCTTCATGCAACTCAATCGGTGGTGTCTCTAGAATGTGGGAGGGATCGGGAACATACTTTTTCAACATCGAGACGTGGAAGACATTATGAATCCGATCTAACTCCGGGGGTAATTCAAGTCTGTAAGCCACTGGCCCAATCCTTTCAATGATACGAAAGGGTCCAATGTATCTCGGATTGAGCTTTCCTCGCTTCGCGAATCGAATCACACCTTTCATTATCCAGTAAATACCACAAATTATCACAATAGTGTAATCAAATAAGATTTAATACTTGAAATTTTCAAATTATGACCTTTCCAAGGAGAAACCTTAAGAAAAACTTAATCATCCACTTCAAATTCCAGTTTTTCCTTCGTCTATCAGAGTAACTCTTCTGCCTATCTTGAGCTGTCTTTAATCGCTCTCGGATAACCTTGACCTTGTCATTTGTCAGATCAATCAATTCCACATTAAACAATTTCCTCTCACCCACTTCATCCCAACTGAGCAGAGTTTGGCACTTCCTTCCATACAGAGCCTCGTATGGTTCCATCCTAATACTAGACTGAAAACTATTATTGTACGCGAACTCCACCAACGACAAGTGTCTGTCCCAACTCCCAATGAAGTCAATGACACAAGCTCATAGCATATCTTCTAGAGTCTGAATAGTCCTTTTAGATTGACCATCAGTCTGTGGATGAAAGGTAGTGCTAAATCTCAAATTAGTTTTGAGAGCTTTTTGAAATTTCTGCTAGAATCGAGAAGTAAACCGAGGGTCTCGATCTGACACAATAGAAACTGAAACTTTATGTAATCTCACAACCTCATTTATATAAAGCTTAGCCAGCTTCTCAATGGAATACGTGCTATGGATAGCCAAGAAATGGGCGGACTTAGTCAATCTGTCCACAATCACCCAAATAGCATCCTTCCTACTCTGTGTCCGCGGCAAGCCCAAATCAAAGTCCATAGTCACATGTTCCCACTTCCATTCTGGAATCGGTAAAGCCTGAAGAGTACCTAATGGTTTATGATGTTCCGCCTTAATCTGTTGGCATGTGAGACATTTTGCTACAAACTCTGCTATGTCTTGTTTCCTACCCGGCCACCAATAACTTTCTTTAATAGTCCAATACATCTTGGTGCTTCTAGGATGTAAAGCGTAGGCGGAAGAATAAGCTTCTTCCAAAATAGCTTGTCTCAACCGGTCATCTTTAGGAACATAAATCCGGTCTCTAAACATCAAATTACCATCATCACTAAGTCTAAACTCACTATTTCTCCATCTTACAGCTTTTGAACTTCCTGTTTTAACCAATCATTAGATTTCTGTAATTTTTTGATTTGATAAAACAATGAAGGTCTCACAATGAAACTAGCAAGTAGGGTTCCATCCTCACCATTATTCAACTAAATCCCTAGAGACTTCATCTCAAGTAACATCGAAAAATAAGAACTCCGAAGTGTTGCTAACGACGATGAGGATTTACAACTTAAGGCATTCGCTACAACATTTGCCTTTCCCGAATGATAATCAATCACTAAGTCATAATCCTTGATCAACTCTAGCCATCGTCTTTGTGTCAAATTAAGTTCTTTTTGGGTGAGCAAATATTTCAAACTTTTATGATTAGTAAAAATCCGACAACGCTCACCATATAAATAATGCCTCTAAATCTTCAATGCAAAAACTACTACTGCTAACTCCAAATCATGGGTAGGGTAATTCATCTCATGCTTCTTCAACTGCCGGGAAGCATAAGCTATTACTTTCTCATCTTGCATTAATACACACCCTAATCCCAACTTAGAGGCATCACTGTATACCATAAATTCTTTCCCACCAACTGAAAGTGTCAGAACGGGAGCGGAGGTTAATCGGTTCTTTAGCTCCTGAAATCGACTCTCACAAACATCATCCCACTCAAACTTAACTCATTTATGAGTCAGACGAGTCAAAGGAGTAGCTATCAATGAAAATCCCTGAACAAATCTCCGTTAATAACCGGCTAAGCCAAGAAAACTATGAATCTCAATTACCGTTCTCAGTTGCTCCCATTGTAATATTGCCTCAATCTTCTTGGGATTGACATAAATTCCAGCTTCGGACACCACATGTCCCAAGTAAACCACTTCCTTTAACTAGAACTCACATTTAGAGAACTTGGCATAGAGTTGTTTTTCACGCAAGGTTTGCAACACCATACGCAAATGGGCAGCATGTTCATCATCATTCTTCAAATAAACCAGGATGTCATCTATGAATACTATCACGAACTTATCCAAGTATGGATGGAACACCTTGTTCATAAGATCCATAAAAGCTGTCGAGGCATTAGTTAAACCCAACGACATCACCAAAAACTCATAATGCCCATAACGCGTCTTAAAAGCAGTCTTGGGTACATCCTGCTCTTTAATCTTCAACTGATAATACCCAGACCTCAAATCAATCTTAGAAAACACCATAGCACCTCGTAATTGATCAAAAAGATCATCGATCCATGGTAGAGGGTATTTATTCTTGATGGTCACTCGGTTCAGTTGACGGTAATCGATACACAATCGAAGAGTGCCATCTTTCTTTTTACAAATAGGACTGGTGCTCCCCAAAGAGAAGTGCTGTGGCAAATAAAATCCTTATCCACCAAATCTTGCAGTTGGACTTTTAGTTCCTTCAACCCTGCCGGAGCCATTCGATATGGAGGGATAGAAATAGGTGCGGTACCCGAAAGTAAATCAATAGGGAACTTAAGCTCTCACTCAGGAGGTAGTCCCAATAATTCATCAGGAAATACATTAGGAAACTCACTAACTATTGGGACATCCTCTAATTTAGGTTCCCCTTTTGAAGTATCGATCACGTGTGCTAAATATGCCGGATACCCTTTCTGCACCAATTTTAAAGCTTTGATGGTCGAGATTACACAGGACGGTAATACTCGACGTTCCCTTGCAAAAACAATCACTGCTCCTCCAAATTTCGAAGAACAACTTCTTTCCCGAAACAATCCACATTCGCCCGATGTGTAGTTAACCAGTCCATACCTATATCAAATCAAAATCTTGGATCTCTAGAGGAATCAAGTCACCCCTAAAGTTTTCCTCACCAACCATTACTCCACAATCTTTATAACAACTGTTTCTAACTAGCTTTTCTCCTAAAAGGGTGTGAACTATAATTTCTTCCTCTAATGGTGACAAGTTTCTATCAGCAATTGATGCAAATGCTATACTCACATAAGACCTATCTGAGCCAGAATCTATCAAAAAATAAGCATCTTTATCAAATAAAGACATAGTACCTGTCACTGCTCCAGGTCGGACCTGTGCCTCATCTTCCGTCACAGCGAAAACTCTTGTCGAAGTATGAGTCTGTGGTCTCAAAGGTGGATATGCTAGGGTGTTACTCTCTACACCAGATTGTATAGCTACTCCCTGCCTCAGTGGTAACCCAAAAGGATCTCTCCTCTGCATATCCGTATGAGCTGGTGGAGATGAAGCAGTTGTAGTAGCCCGCCCTAGCTGTGGGCACTCACTCCTAATGTGGCTTGGTTGACCACAATGAAAACGTCGTACTAGTCCCCTACACGACCCAAAATGATTCTTCCTATACTTCTTGCATCTATCAGAACCTCCGAAACTCTTCCTAGAAGTAGTTATCACAGATCTGCTGAATCTTGGAGGCCTCTGTTGTGTGTGTGAAAATGGAGGTTGAGGAGATGTCATTGAAACAGAGGTAGTACTCCCTGAAACAGATGAGTCTTTGCCCTTTTTTGGTGGCTGATTGGAAGATACACTCGTATTTCTCCTTTTTGCAAACTCAGCTCGTATTCTCCTATTTTCATTTGCAAGCTTCTCGACCCTTAAAGCCATCTGTACCACCTCCTTATGTGGCTCCCTACCAATCACTGTTCTTCTCTCTCTAATCTCATTACGGAGCCCTTCCTTGAAATAACTAGCCTGATCCTACTCAGATTTCACCAGATCCGGCACATATAACATCAGCTCATTAAAATGAGCCTCGTACTCCTCTACCGTTAAGGTCCCCTGTTTCAAATTCAAAAATTCTCTTTTCTTTTCTTTTTGATGGAAATAATTGAAATACTGACCATCAAATTCTTTTAGAAAGTCTAACTAGGTCAGAGGAGTAGTGGAACGAGATTTTACTGAATTTCACCATGTACGAGCTCTCTTCTCTAGTAATCTCGTGGCCACCATCAACTTCAGGTCATCATCCAACCTAATATCCGAAAGTGTCTCCAAAACTTGATTAATCTAATCTTTGGCTACGGTTGGGTCCAACTCACCAGCAAAAGAAACACAAACAAGTTGCCTAGCCTCTTTAAGCTTCTTAGAAATAGAGACATCCGGCACTAGCGGTGGAATTGGAGGTAGGGGTGGTGGTACTGAAGGAGCAATTGGTGGTACTATAGGAGGAGCCTGACTAACCTGAGCCTAGCCAGCAATAGCGATAAAGAAGGTTGCCAACGCTTGGACTGACTCAGGAGACATGGCAGGAATATCAGTAGGTGGCGGAGGATGTGGAGGAGTCTTGGTTCGCTCAACAGTAAGTGCTCTCTGAATGGTGGACGCAGTCGATTCCCCCTCTACTACATCTAGCTGATGATGTTGAGAACGACCTCTTCCCCTCCCAGTCGATCTAGTAAGAGGTGGGTGTTCGCGTCGAGGAGGCATGATAATCTATAAGAGGAAACAAGCAAGTTTAAGCAACCTCAAGCTCTATATGCAGATGCACGCATTCTATTCAACCTAACCTAACTTAACCTGGATCCACACTAACACTGTAAATTTTTAAAACAACTTTAAAACCTAAAAGCTCTGATACCACTTTAATTGTCATGACCCGGTACTCCCCTCGAGCTTGTGACAACCTCCGCTGTGTCCGAATGACACTCATTACCTGGAATACCAACCGATACCCCGCAAGGCTTTAATATCAGTTTCTCATTTTCCCTGTGAGTAACCGTTGCCAAATATCATGTTCTAATAGATTTTAAGCTATTTCCAACTTAAAACAATAAAAAAAATAATAAATGATTTCTGTCTCACAAAGGCATTTTGGTCATTTTTTCTCAAAAATTTTAAAATCCGCTAAAAATGTAGTATGCGAGTACAAAACATATAATTCATAATCAAAAATAAGTTTAAACGTCTAAAACCTTCATTTAAAATGAAATTATGATTATTTGGATATAATAAAAAATAAAAGAAATATTCAATAAAATATTTTATTTTCTTATAAAACAATATTTTTAGAGTTATACGTAAATAATTTTTTGCAGCATAAAAGCAGAAGAAATTCATACATACTATAATATAGTAAGCCAGAGTATTTAATTTAATTTACAATAACTAGTGGGTCCCCGAATAACCAAAAGTAAGGAAGACTGTGAACCTACAGTTTGGAGGATGCAAATCCAATGATAGCCTCGATGAAATCAGCTATCTACAGCCTATTTTGAGCCTGAAATGGGTGGAAATGAGGGTGGTGAGATTATATAATCCAGTGAGTAAACAAACATTATCCAAAATATCTAAAGTCGAGTAAATGGAGACAATTAAAATATTCCATCTCAATATGTATTTCATAACATAAATATTCATTTCATTTAAATAATCAACATGGCTTATGAGTATCTTAAAAGCTTGGCTCCTGCCAAAATCATTATCGAGAATACCTTGGCTGAGGCATTTGACCGAGTCTGCCAAGGCTGTTAAGAATTTAGTATACACATAAACATATTTTTAGTTTGAAAAATATAGCCGTTCCTTGGCGTTAGCGGAGCTCATCATCACGAGGTTGTTCAGCGTGACGTGAACTCTAACCATACCTCAGGAGATACCCTATGCACCTCTCCGACCGAGTTATGTATATAACCAGATTTCGTGCCCCTCTAATAGGCTGGTCCATAGAACCCGCCCACTGCAGCAAGCTAAACCCACCATACAATAAAATTTGCAATAGCATGACATGGTAATTATTTTATTTTATAGCCTCTCAAGGCAATCAACAGTTCAAACATTTTCAGCACATTTACCAATTCAACCATTCATGCCAATATTGCCATAAGCCAATCAATTAGAACCATAAATTCATAATACATCAAATGGTCTCCAATTACTCTATTTTCAAAGCCATCATTCAATTTCAAGACAATTTATAAAATCATTTCATTTAAACACATTTTGTTTATAAAACCTAAAAATTAACCATTTAACTTATTTTCCATAAAATTCACAAAATCGAATAAAAAGACCACTTTAGATAATTAAAATGATGATGATGATAAGGTTACTCACTATTTTGGGAGTCGAATTTTTAGAGTACTCCAACTATCGATCCTCGGGTACAATTTCTTTACCTTTATCGGAGGATTCACTACCTAGACATAATGCACAATCAAGCAATTTACCACATTGGTGCTAAACCGTTATAAAACTATATGGATCATGAAATGGAACGCAAATTGTTCGGATTATCATATAAACACGGTGTTTTATACAAATTCAATTGTGTACCTAAATAAAACGGTATTGGCCTGATTCGATTTATCACTCGATTAATTGGCCAATATGTCCATTTCAACTCCTATTAACTCCATTTTTCTTCCAATTCTCCAAACCATCAAACACAAGTCAAATAGCACAAAATTTAGCAAAATTATCTTCACATTTTCTCTTGGAAATTTCGGCCATGATGAGTGCATCAACACTATGATTTTTCCTACTTGAATTTCTCACCATAATTCATCATTTCCTAACCAATTCACTTGAAATAAAATCAAATCCACCATCCACACTTTACATGAAAAATTTGGCCAATGATGGGTGATGGGAGAACATGAATTTTTCTTGCTTGATTTTCATGCTACACATCACCAATCAACTTAAAACACTAAGACACATTGAAATCTAACCAAATCAAGCATTAACACTCCTCCCCCCATGTCCGACCAGCAAGGGTATCCTGATGCAAACTTGATTCTCAACCATGGAAAATGAAAAAGAATGCATAGGAAAGGTAGATTACAAGCTAGAATTGAAAAATCTTATATTTTTTCACTTGTTTTCTTGAATTTTCACACTTTTCCCTTGAATTTTTCCACCTAGGGTTTTTGTTCTTCTTTTCTTCCTTTGTTTTTCCTTTGGCCGGCCATAATGAAGAGAAATGGGCTGATTTTGTGCTGATTTTTAAGCCAAATAATAAATGGATAAAATTTTGACACATGTCACCATTCCATTGGTCCATGTGTCATACTTACCCATCAAGCAATCTCTCTCCACTACTTAAATTTCCTTAATTATCCATGATAATATTGGGTAAAATCCATGTGCTGGACAAGTTTGGGTGGTGTAAAATTACAATTTTGCCCTTGGGGTGGCAAAATGACTATTTTACCCTGTGCTTGGAAAAATGTCGAAATTAAAATTTTTCACTTCTCAAACTTAATTTATGTTCTAAATAGTCAATCTTGATCAAAACCTTCTTCCAAGATTCCAATTTTTAACCTTGGGTGGCAAAATGACCATTTTGCCCCTAGGTCATGAAAATTCCAATTTGACTCCAAATCGGTCCTCAAACTCCGAATCGCCATTTTATGTCATTCTGGGGTTTTAAAATTCTTAATTTCATCTTAAAATTTCTATTTGGACTAGTTCGAGGCTTAATTCAACTTAGTTGCACTACTAGGTACACTACTGACTTTTGACAATTTTTCGGGGCTTTCCAAGTATGCAAGCATATTGTCAATCACATGAATGACATGGCAAGTATTTTATAAAGTCGGGCTTGACAATATTTGCTAATTGTTGTAGAGTGTTAACAAACTCAATTTTAATGTCTCATTTTACCATATGATCTCTAATAAAATGATGCATAATCTCAATATGTTTGGTCCTAGAGTGTTGTACAAGATTTTTTAAGATGTCGATTGCACTTATGTTATCAAAAAATATTGGTACATTATGCATTGTTACTCTAAAGTCTTTTAATTGTTGTTTAATCCACCAAATCTAAGCACAACAACTACTTAAAGAAATATATTTAACTTCACTGTGGATAATGCAACAAAATTCTATTTCTTACTTGACTAGGAGACAAGCATACTTATTAGAAACTAACAAGTTCCACTAGTACTCTTCCTATTCGTTTTGCTTCCAGCAAAGTCTGCATCTGAATATCTAATAAGACTAAAGGATGATTCTCTAGGTTACCATATTCCTAAAGTTTGTGTATCTAAAAATTCTTTTAACAGTAGTCTAGTGTGATTCTTTAGGTTGTGATTGAAACTATGCATACAAGCATACACTGAATTGAATATCAGGTCTACTAGCTATTAAATAAAGCAACAATCTAATCATACCTCTATAGAGCTTTTGATCAACATTCTTTCCCTTTTCATTAGCATCAAGTTTGGTGGATGGACTCCTTGGTGTGCTAGTTGATTTCAACTTCAGCATGTCAAACTTTTTTAGCATGTCTTAAATGTATCTTTCTTGGCTGATGAAGATTCCTTCCTCACTTTGTTTGATTTGAAGGCCAAGAAAGAATTTTAGCTCACCCATCATGCACATTTGAAATTCACCCTGCATCTCTTCAGCAAAGTTCTTGCATAAAGCCTCATTAGTCGCTCCAAACATAATATCATCCATATAGATTTGAACAATAATTAAATTATTTAAGTATTTTTTAATAAACAATGTTGTATCAATGCTTCCTCTAACCTACCATTTTTCAACTAGAAATTTTGAAGGCCTCTCATACTAAGCTCTAGGAGCTTGTTTCAATCCATACAAGACCTTATGAAGTTTGAAAACATAATCTGGTTTTTCAAAGTTTTCAAATCCGGGAGGTTGTTTAACATAAACTTCTTCTTGGATGAAACCATTTAAGAAAGCATTTTTTACATCCATTTGGAATAATTTGAAGTTCATGAAAATGGAAACGCAAGCAATAATCTAATGGCCTCAATCTTAGCAACAGGAGCAAATGTCTCATCAAAGTTAATGCCTTCCTCTTGATTATACCTTTGAGCCACTAACTTAGCTTTGTTCCTAATAACATTTCCTTACTGATCTACCTTATTTCTAAAGACCCATTTTGTGCCAACAATAGGATGATTTAATGGCCTAGAAACTAGATTCCATACTCGGTTTCTCTCAAATTGATCAAGCTCTTCTTACATGGCCAATATCCAGCTTTCTTCTTTTTCTGCCTCCTCACAGCTTTTAGGCTCAATTTGTGAGATGAAATCTGTGAATTCACATGTTTTTCTGGTTCCTTTCCTAGTCTTGACTCCTTGAGAAATATCACCTATGATTTGCTTTTGTGGATGATCTTTGATATACCTCCAACTCTTTAGAAGATCATTATGTTGATTTTTAGTCCTTTGCAAGGTTTCTAAGGGTGGAGGTTCTAGTTCTTTTCCTAGGGAATTTTTTTCATTGTTTTTCTTGTCATCTATTTCAAGGTCATCTGTATCATCTTCATCAGTAGGAATTTCCTTTTACAAGGTATTGGATTCATCAGAAACTCCATGGATAGACTCCTCAATGGTTAAAGATCTTTTGTTAAAGACTCTATAAGCTTTTGAGTTCAATGCATATTCTAGAAATATCGCTTCATCACTTTTAGCATCAAACTTTCCTAAAGGATGTTTTCCACTGTTCAACACAAAGCATTTGTAGCCAAAGCTTTTGAGGTGAGAGATATTTAGTTTTCTACCTTTGAATAGTTCATACGGGGTCTTTGATATCATGGCTCTTATTGAAACTCTATTAAGGATGTAAGCTGCTGTGTTTACAGCTTCTGCCCAAAAGTACTTTGGTAAATTGTTTTCATAAAGCATAGTTCGAGCCATATCTTTTAAGGTTCGATTTTTCCTTTCTACAACTCGATTTTGCTGGGGTGTTATAGGTGTAAAAAATTATGGTCCAATCCCTTTTCATTATAAAAGTTTTCAAACTCATCTCCCTCAAACTCACTTCCATGATCACTCCTAATGCTAACTATGACAAGTCCTTTTTCATTTTCAACCTTCCTACAATGATTTACAAATACAAGTAGAGCATCATTCTTATGAGAAAGAAAATAGACCCAAGTATTCCTTGAGTAGTCATATATCACAAAGCCATATGATTTGCCTCCTAGGCTAGTTGTGCTAATAGGTCCAAATAAATCAATGTGCAGCAGTTCAAGAGGTCTAATGGGAGACAACCTTCTTGGTTTTAAATGATGTTCTAATTTGTTTACCTAGTTGACATGCATCACAAATTTGATCGTATTCAAATTTAAGCTTAGGCAATCCTATAACTAGATTTTTTCTTATCAATTTTGAGATGGTATGCATGCTCACATGTCTAAGTCTCCTATGTCATAACCGACCATCATTTTCAACATTTGCCATAAGACATGTTTCACAATTCACCTTAAGATCTTCAAGAAATATAACATACATATTCTTAATTCTTTTTCCTATAAATGAAACTTTGTTAGTACTTATGTCTATCACTTCACATTTATTTGAGTCAAAGCATACCTTAAATCCTATATCACACAATTGGTTAATACTTAATAAATTGTGTTTCAAACCTTTAACCAATAAAACATGACTAATTTGAGCTTAAGAGTTCTTACCAATTGTTCTTATACCATAAATTCTACCTTTTGAATCATCACCAAAGAAAACGGTACCTCTCTTTTTCTTGTCCAGCTGAGCAAACAACATTTCGTTTCCAGTCATGTGCCTTGAGCAGCCACTGTCCATATAACATGGTTCATTCTCCTTTGGTTAAACTCTTGTGCATGTGTCTTTTCAGGTTGGCTCAACCTACAAAACAAATTTTCAATTTTTCTTAATAGGTACTCATACCTTCATGGGTCCTTGAAGGTTAGCTACAACATAGGATCTTTTTGGAACTCAAATTTTTCTTGTTTTCTACATGCTTCCTTTTTTATGACAGTCATAGGATAAATGACTAACTTTATCACAAATATAACATCTAGATGATACCTTATCAGAATTTTTCTTGAAGTATGTATTTCTTTTTGAAGTTTCTTTTCTCATATTCTTAAGAGCAGCATTTTCTTCAATTACTTATTGTAAAGCTTAAGTTTTATTTTCTAATTCCAATTTCTTTGTATCAAAATCAGTTTTTGAATGTTCTAGTTTTGTTTAAAGAATGTTTCTTTGCTCAAAAATAGATTTGAAGTCATATCTAATCTTTTCTAAATTTGTTTCAAGAAATGCAAACTTTTTCTTTAAAGTTTTGCATTTTGAAGCACGTTTTTCAAATTCATCATAAAGACATTCATACTCATCTTGAAGTTCATCAATAGAAATATCACAAGGGGTTAAAGATACCTCGGATTCATCATCCTTTGCCATCAGACATAAATTTGCTCTTTCTTTAGCTTTTTCTTCTTCATCATCAGAACTTGAAGTATCACTATCTGACCAAGTCGTAGCCACCATTGCTTTCTTTGATTTTTTGTTTTTCTTTGGCGTTTCTTCATTCAGCAAAAGGCATTCTAACCTGAAATGTCCTGGCTTCTTGCATTCAAAGCATATAAGCTATTTCTTCTTGTTGGACTCATTTTTATTTTTGGTTCTCCATGAAGAGCCTTGATCTCTTCTATACCTTCTCTTAGCTAATCTCTGGTTTTTTTGGCCTATAAGCTTTATGAACCTTCTTGCAACCATAGCCAGTTACTCATCATCATCACAAGATAGACTATCCAATTCTTCTTCAAGGATGCTTGCTTTTAAGATAATGTTTTTCTTCTTTTCCTTTGCTTCCCTATTGTCTTATTCTTCTTCCTCTTTAAGTTCTTGTTCGTGAGGAAGAAGAGAACCACAAATTTCATCTAGAGTTATAACATTTAAGTCCTTGGCTTTACGGATGGTAGTCGCCTTTGGCTTTCAATTTTTGGGCAGGCTTCTAAAAAGTCTTTTAATAATTTCGTGTTCGAGAATTGGTTTACCTAGCTGATTGTGTTTGTTTGTGATGTTTTTGAACCTATCTAGCATGTTGGTGATATCTTCACCAGGTTCCATCCTAAATATCTCATAATTGTGGATTAAAAGGGCTATTTTGGACTCTTTAACTTGTGAAGTCCCTTCATGGATAATCCTAAGCTTGTCCCACACTTGTTTTGCTGTTACACAGCTTGACACTTTGTTGAACTTAGTGGGGGTTAAGGCACAATGCAAAGTGTTTATTGCCTTGAAATTAGTCTAGACCTTTTTGGTTTTAGCCTCGGTCCATTCAGACCTTGGCTTAGGCATCAATTCATTTGTCACAACATTCATTGTTGAGGGAATGAAGGGTCCATCAGTGATGATGTCACACATCTCATAATCCATTGCTCTAATATAAATTGACATTCTAGTACTTCAATAGGGATAATTTGAGCCATCAAACAGAGGTGGTCTATTTATGGACTGTCCCTTAGCAACTACTAATTTTTAAAGAGCCATTAGGATCTCTTTTAGGATGTTAAGCCTTGAGAATGAAAGAGGAGTAGCTCTGATACCACTTGTTGGTCCCAAGTAAATGTGCTAGAAAGGGGTGAATAACACTTTTTGACTCTTGCTAAAATTGACTTCTGATTGAGGATAAATGCAAGGTAAAAAAAAGATTTAAAGATGAATGAAAAACTAAAAACAGAGCAGACAATCACACAAGAATTTATAGTAGTTCAGTCAAAGACCTACATCCACTACCTTGATTGTTCAACCAAGGATTTTCGAAATCAACTCACTACAAATAGTGGAATTCCCAAGCTCCCACCAAGCTTTACAATGGCTTTTAGCAGGCTCAACCACAACCTTTTACAACGATTTTTCCAGGGATCAACCAAAACCCAAACTAACTTTTCTAGGCTAAGTTAGAACCTATACACTCAATCAAGCAATCCAAGCTTGAATAAATTCCCTTAGAGTGTCTCGCACACTCTAAGTATACAACGAGAAGAGAAATAAGGGTGTACCTATGATCACTGACTTGATCTAAGTGGTACAAAGCGAAGTGCTTGAATCTTTTACAAAGATAGGAGTGGCATGCATAAAGTATGCTAAAGGTTTTTTGTAATTTTTGAGCTTTTTTTGGACTTGGAAGCCTTGGATTCAGTTTCTAGCCGTTGGGAGCCTCTTATATACTTGGAAAAATTAGCTCTGATAGGTGTTAGGTAGTTTTTGATCGTTGGAAACAGTTTGGTGATAGTTCTGGCAGTTAATCTATCTTATAATGCTTAATTCAAATTTTCTGGCATAACGATCTTTGTCGACTAACTACGCTCTTAGTCGACTAAGTCGTCTCTGTCTTCTGATCCCAGTTTTTAGTAGTAAGCTCTTAGTCGGCTAACAAACTTCTTAACCGATTAAGTGGTCTCTGTCTTGAAGTCTAGATTTTTGGTAGTAAGCTCTTAGTTAACTAACCTACTTCTTGGTCGACTAAGTCTTTTTTGTCTCTCAATCCTTTTGAGCCCACCAACTTCTAATTTGAATTTTAGCTGACTAATACGCTTCATTATCCAACTAAGAGGCTTTTGTTTTATTGATCAATTGTGGCTTCTTATTCATATGATTTTTGATATGTGCCTTTGAATGATTGATTTATTCTTGGTATACAATTTTTGTCCTGCACACTCAAGTAGAGATATTAGACACAAACGAGTGATAATGTTTTATTATCTTCAAAAACTAATGGAGACAATAGTATTAGTAGCTACGCATCCTAAAATCCATAAATGTTGAATTGTCACATAGCTGTAGCTACTAGCTTTACAATGAAGTGAAGTTACAACAAAGTGATGAAGCAACCTCATTTCTAGATGTTTGATCTCAATAGCAAAGTTCTTGGATAGATATCTCTCATTCTTTCTAGTGATTACCTTTCAAACAGAATCAAGGTCGAAACCTTTTGATACTTCAAAATCTTCATCTCTGAACTTTGATTTCAACAGTTTCCCTAAATTTTCAGGGGTAATAACAAACTCTTTCCCATTCACATATGCAGTCAGTTCATTATTCTTAGAATTTTTCTTATCCATGTAAGTGCTAGCATAGAATTCTTTAACTAATATGGGGATATACTTAAAATCATCCATAGCACTCAATCTTTGTAATTTGAGGTTTTCAAAAAGTCTAGGAGCTTGATATATATGGGAAATTTAGCAAAGCTCAACCAATCAACATGTTTTCCATAAATGATTTCAATATTTTCGAATTTCTTAAATTAAACCTTTCACTATGCTTTTGTTTTTAAATCAGGAGGAATTGTTACTTGCAGTGGCTTTTGAACTCATGGATTTCTTTCCTGTAAAGGTTTAGAAGTAGACAAAGAGAAAATTGAAACAATTGAAAAACTTGCAGCTCCTACCTCTATTAAAGGCATTCATAGTTTTTTAGGACATGCTGGATTCTATAGGAGATTCATTAGAGATTTTTCTAAATTTCTAAACCACTTTGTAATTTGTTAGAAAAGGATACTCCTTTTAATTTTGATGATGTTTTCCATGATGCTTTTGTTGAATTGAAAAAGCGATTAGTTTCTTCTCCTATTATCATTGTTCCTGATTAGAATCTTCCTTTTAAACGAATGTGTGATGCTAGTGATTATGCAGTTCATACAATTTTAGGCCAACGAAA
This sequence comes from Theobroma cacao, assembly GCF_000208745.1. NCBI lineage: Eukaryota > Viridiplantae > Streptophyta > Magnoliopsida > Malvales > Malvaceae > Theobroma > Theobroma cacao. The sequence goes on from NC_030855.1 coordinate 9,520,063, forward strand.
AGAAAAGATTTTGTATCCTATTATTATGCCAATATAACAATGAATGAGGCTCAAGCAAATTACACCACAACTAAAAAAGAGTTGCTTGCATTGTTTTTGCTTTTGATAAATTTTGCTCCTGTCATGTTGGTACTAAAGTCATTGTTTGCACTTAAGAGACCTTAACCTTTATAGACTCGTATATAGAAGTATATGCGATATCTCTTATTAAGGGTAATTTCATTATTTTCTCAGTAAGCCCATAAAAGTAAGATTTTAAACAATATTATGGCCTAAGTAGGCCTAAGGCATAAATGAATGATGAAAATATGGGTAAAATGACAAGGAAACAAAAATTTTGATGATTTTCACAATAGGGGCAAAATGGTAATTTTTCACCTCGAGTTAGAATTTTTAAGTTTTCATGAATCTGAGCATTTCTAGACCATTATGGACCTTGTCCTAGTGTCAAAAGAGCAAAAAGATTGCATAAAAGATTGGAGGAGAATAAGTTAATTTGTGGAGGGGCATTTTCGTAATTTAATTGGAGTGGATAAGCTTGGGCTATAAATATCTCTTTCTTCCAGCAGCTTCTTGAATTTTCAGTAGCTTTTTCTTCTTCCCCTCTTCCCATCTCACGTTGCTTCCATCCTCCATGGAAGCTTGATATGGAGCTTGCATAATTTTCTCTCTCTAGCTCTAATTTTCATACCTTTGTGCCCTTTTGACTAAAACCCTTGTATTCTTTCACTCTCTCACTTTAAAACCCTTGAAAAATCCTACTTCCATACTTTCTCTCACTAGTTAAGTGTTTAGAGAGAGAAAGAGAAAGAAAGCCCTATAATAAGCTTGGGAATTGTTGGAAAGAATTTCAAAGTTATAAAGCTATCAAGGTAAGTAGTAAATTAGAATTGAGTTTTAAGTGTTGATAATGTTTAGTGATTGATTTGTGAGTTTATTGTTGAGATTGTGTATTGACTCTAATGTGATTAGGTAGTGAACATAGATAGCCATTTAAAATGGCAATTGAAAGCTAGTTAAGAGATAGCTTTTAGGATTTATAGTGTGTGAATTAACATAATGCTGATGCTAATGCGATTCTAGGTTCTAACGAAGCCCCATTACCTCAATTGGATCATTAGGGGGATTAGAGTTAGCTAAAGGCTTAACAATATACCGGTGAGTGGACTTGCATTTCAAAATTTGTTTTGTGAATGTAAACTATTTGCACTATTTACTTGAATGATTTTATTCAACTTTCTTTAAAAATGAGTGCTTTGAGAACAAGCCTTTGATAAATTGATTTTATGGTGTGATATGTGGCTGTTATGGATGGTTGAACTACTACACCATGTTTATATATATATACAAATAATGTTGTGTAATGATATTGACTCGGCTATGTGCGAGTAGGAGTGCACATAAGCCGTTGCTGACCCGACTATGTATGAGTGGGAGTGCACATAAGTCGTTGCTGACCCGGCTATGTACTAGTGGGAGTGCGTATAAGCCGTTGCATATGAGATGATGATGATGGGAGGGTGTACATGATGATTGATATATATATATATACATATATGGTACATGGTTGTAATGCAAAAATGTGAGCATTTAATTTGTTGAAATTTGAGAGTTTACATGTGTTACATGTTGCTTTTGTTATTTAGCAGGATGGCTTTGTTTTAAGGGAAAAGGAAACTTTTTTCTTAATGTTCTGATTCTCGCTGCAACGAGAAACTCTCAGGTTTTTGGAGGGTGGCTGGCCGAAAACTCGTTGCAGCGAGAAAATATTGTAGCATTCTCACTGCAGCGAGAATGAATCTCACTACAGCGAGAAAGTTTCTGTCTTGAGGAAAAATGACCAAAATGCCCCTATGAGAAAAAAATTATTTTTCTATTGTTTTGATTTGAAAATAGTTTATAATCTCTCAAAACATGATACTTAACAACTGTTGCTCACAGAGGAGGTGTGAAAATTGATATTAAAGCCTTGCGAGGTTCCGATTGGCATTTCAAGCAATGAATATCTATCGGGACTTCGCGACGGTTATCACGGGCTCGAGGGGAGTACCGGGTCGCGACAATTTTAATCTTGTTATTTATGTGGATGTATGTGAAACATGAATGCTGACATGTTTATGTTGCTTAACTGCTAAAAATTGAAATCTGCTGATATCTTGCTATTTGAGCATTTGACTGCCATGAACAAAATTTGTTGCTACTATGCTGATATGGATTCACAGGCTAATAGATGATTCTTGTTATACAATTGTGGATAATTTGTGGTTGTAAATAGATATAGATGGTGTGTATTGTATACAAGTTGAAACATAAATAATGTGGACAAAATCTGAAAACAACAAACTGTTAACAGCTGCTGGAACATTAATGAAAATCTGTCAAAACTTACAGCTAAAAATTTCTGATTGCAAATCACTCTACATTGATGAACATGTATATACACATATATAGAATCTAAATGTATATTGTCATTCCCTCCGCGTAACATGAACAAAACTTGCTGGAATAAAGTAAACAAAATATGCAAACACTAAGGCGGAACTTATACTTAGGGGGAGCAATCCTTATTTTCTGCAAAAATTAAAATGAGCTAAAAATACACCATGTATTTAATCAAGGGATGTTTTATCATCATCAAAGAAGGGGAGATTGTTGGCTCCATTAGTTTTTTATGATAATAAAACATTCCCATTCATTTGTGTCTAACATCCATATTTGAGTGTGCAGGAAATTAATATGAGAAATTAATCTAAAGAATGTTTTTGAAAGAAAAAGAGGGATAAAATTATTAAAGTGTAACTAAACAATAAGGAGGAAGCTTATTAGTGAAACAAGGAAGAACATTAGATGACTAAATTTCAAATTAGAGAAATGAAGGCCTGAAGAGTTTGAGAAATAGAACCAACTTAGTTGACTAAGACAGTCGACTAAGTGCTCTCTGTCAGAATCTGGAAACCAGAAACAGAACCAACTTAGTCAACCAGGGTAGTCGACTAAGAGCTCTATGTCTGTAATTTGAACTAGAGCACTACAAGACAGATTAACGGCTAGAACTCATCCTCAACTATTTCCAATAGATATAAACTGCCAAACTGCCATCAGAGTTGTATCTCCAAGTATAAAAGGGTCTTCCAACAATTAGAAACAAGTTTTTTGAGAAGTTTTTTGAAACTTTGAATGAGATTTGAGCTATAAAAAGTTGAAAAACCAGAAAAGCTTCACTGCATTTGTCTTCACCTCAACGCTTACTTTTTGCATTTGTGATTAGCTCTCAATCCTGTACCAATCAGATCATCCAGTGATCTTAGGTACTTTCTTTTACCACTTCTTTTTGTATACTTAGAGTGAGGGAGTCACTCTAAGGGGTTGCTCAAGCTTAGGAAAGCTTGAATGTTATAAGTTGTGGTTGAGCCTTGAAAAACTACTTTGGGTTTTAGTTTAGCCCGGGAAAAACTAGTGTAAAGGTTGTGGCTGAGCTTACAAAAAGCCATTGTAAAAGCTTGGTGGAAGTTTGTGAATTTCACTGGATTCTTAGTGAATTGTTGGGAAAATCCTTGGTTGGATAATCAAAGTAGTGGATGTAGGTCTTGGACCAAACCACTTTAAATTACTGTCCATTGTCTACTCTGTTTTTACTTTCTTTGTTTTGGAAATTAGTTCCTCATCCAATCAAGAGCCAAATTATGCTATTCACTCCCCCTCTAGCATATATTAACCGGACCAACATCTTCATCTTCATCACTTGTAAGACTTTCCAATTCTTCTTCAAGTGAACTTACCTTTAAGGTTATACATTTCTTTTTCTCTTTAGCTTCATTCTTTTCTTCTTTTTTTTTTTCCAACTTATGTGTGATAAGGGAGCCACATATCTCATCAAGCACAATTGCATTGAGGTCCTTAGCTTTTCATATAGCAATTACCTTTGGCTTCTAGGTTTTTAGTAGACTTCTAAACAACCTTTTTACTAACTCATGTTCTAGAATTACCTTCCCAAGTTGATTGAGCTTATTGACAATATTTGTGAACCGATCATACATGGTGGTAATGTCTTCACCCAGTTTCATTTTGAACATTTCATAAGTACGGGTGAGAAGAGTAATCTCGGACTTGTTAACATGAGAAATCCCCTTATGAATGATCTTAAGTTTTTCCCAAATTTCTTTAATGGTGGTACAACTCGAAATTTTGTTGAACTCTATGGGAGTCAATGCATAATGAAGAGCGTTAAAAGCTTTGAAGTTTATTTGGACTTTTCTCATTTTAGCTTCAATCTACTCTTCTTTAGATTTGAGAATTTTCTCGCCAATGATCAAATTAATGCTAGTGGGAATAAATGGACCTTGACTGATAACATCCCACATTTCACAATCAACAGCTCTAACGTAGATTGAAATCCTAGTACTCCAAAATTGATAATTTGTATCATTAAATAGAGGAGGCCTATTTGTGCATTGCCCTTCAACAACATTTGATTTTTGGGTTGCCATTTGGATTTTCCTCTAAGGATTTTAAGCCTTCATTAAATCAAGGGTTAGGCTTTGATACCGTTTGTAGGTCCTAAAGGGAGCACTAGAAAAGGGTGAATAGAACCTTAAAAATATGTTGAAGGTAACTCTTTGAGTTTAAACACTTTTGGATGAATTAAGATGGAAAGATTGTAAACTTGTTAAGGTTAGTGAAAACTAGGTAAAGAGATGTTTTAGATAAGTGGACAAAACACAATATTTATAGTGGTTCGATCCTCGTAACCTACATCCACTACCTCGATCTTTCTAATCAAGGATTTTCAACCAATCTTCACTAAAACTAGTAGAATTAATAGCTTCCACTAAGCTTTTACAAAGTGAGCTTTCAACTCAAGCTCTAACCCTTTGCAAGAATCCTTAAGCCTTCCAAGCATAGTTTACCTCTTAAAGTGTCTCGCACATTCTAAGTAAACAAGAAATAAGAATAAGATGGAGTACAATTTATCACCTAGCTAGTTTAAGATGCACAAGTTTAAGCTCAAACAATTTTACAAAAAATAAGAGTGGAATACACTTGAAAAGAGAAGTTTTTGACTCTTCTAAGCTCAATCAAACTCTTGGATGCTTCTCTAATGCAGTTATGACTGTTTATACCCCTTTTTATACTTAGAGAGTAAAATTAGACCATTGGAGATAGTTTGAAGTCAGTCTACCCATTATTTTGTCTTGGGTAGGCTATAATGTAATTTCTTAATTAGTTGGGCATTGGGAAAACCTTTTCCTAAGCTTTTTAATCCTTTTACTGTGTTTGTGAACTTCTCAAACATTTGATTTATCAACTCAGCTTCCTTCATTCTAAACAACTTATAGCTATAAACACTTATTTTTTTTAAAAAATATATATTAAAATAGTAAATAAACTAAATAAAAAAAATTCAAAAATGGAAATTCAAAAATAAAAAATGAATGAAAAATAAGAGAAAAAAATGACAACTAGGCATGGCAACAAAACCATGCCTAGCGCGAATCACGGTAAGGTACAAATGCACCCAATCAAGCACAATTCACACCCTTCCAAGCACAAGTTTTTCGCATTTGGTAGAACCCCTTGTGGGCTACAGTAGAGAGGGCACAAATGGCCACCCCCCAACACTTGTGAGGGCAACTATAAAAGTTGCCCTTTGTCCTCTATGAAAAGGAAATTTTTTAAAGAAAAATGACAAGAAACTCTAGAAAAGAACCCTAAAAAAATAAAAAGATCTGAAAGAAAAAAGATAGGCAAAGACCCTAGCAAAAAAGAATAATTAGGAAACCCTAAGAGCAAAAACAAAAACCTTAGTTTCTTTGAGTAGCTAGTATATATCCAAAATAATCTAGAAAAAACCACAAAAAGGAGAAAAAAACCAAAAATAGCAAAACAAAAAAAAAAGCCTTAGTTCTTTTACCAGTCAAGCACCACACAATCAAGAATCATCACAAAACAAAGTAAAATGGGAGAAAAAGAAAATGAAAAAGAGAAGAATGAAGCTAGAGCGAACAGTGCTTTGGTAAAGGAAGGTTTTTTTTTATTATTTTTGGGATTCGTAAGGTTTTAAAAGTTATGGTAGAAGTTTCTAAGAGAAATGGATGAGGAAAAAGGGGCAATGATGGCATGAATGAAAATCTCACGGTGGGGATTTGGGCTAAGGTTTGAGAATTAAGAAGAAAGGGTCGCTTAGGGTAGAGAGTGAATAAGAAAGAAGGAAATGAGAAGAAGATAGAAAAAAATGGTTTAAGTACTTGGGTTTTAGAAGGCTTTAGGTGCCAAAAATGGCACCGTTTTGATTGGTTGAGTAATTTGAAGGCCAATGCCTAAATGGCATTGTTTGAGGGAGGGGGTTTGTGCACCAAGTAGTGCGTTTGGTTGGAAGAGTTACAAGCTGCTAAAGTAGACAACGTGTGATTCTTCACTGCCCAGTCTCTTTAGGCCAGTCCAAGCCTAAGCAAGGTACAACCTTTTCTTCATTAGGCTGTTATTGTTTGGGTTTTATTTGTTGAAATTATTGGGCTGTTGCTTTAAGTTTTAATGGTTGAATTTTGTGTGGGTTGTTGCATGTAGGCCTATTATGTTCTTAAGCAATTTAAATTAAGAAGTATATATTTTATGAAAATATAATAAAGTATAATCTAAAAATATTTATCTTTATAGCAAAAATGTTAAGAATATGGAAGCAAAAAATTATGAAAAAAGCTAGGAAAAATTATATAGTGAAGAATAAATATTTAGTTATAAAAAATACACATAGGTAGAAATAATAATAAAGTATTTAGTTACATGAAATATACATAGGTGGAAATAATGATAAAATGTTTAGTTATACAACATATATATAGGTATACAAAAATTAATTATGAACATAAAAATAGAATGGCTATTTTAAGTTAACACGATGATGGAATTTCACCTGACAAGGAAAAAAGTTGCATTTTTAGGACAATTTTTCTAGGTGTGGAATTTGATTAGGGTTTTCACTGAAGCGTCGAGATAGGCCCTAGTTTTATATTCCAATACTCCATTAATTCAAATAATTATTCTAATCGAAATAATAATTTAAATGAACTAATCCATTAAATATTTTATTAAGATTAATTAATTAAAATTAATATAGTAATCAACAAATGATTCAAGTAATTATTCTAAATACGAGACTTTTGAAGTTAATTTCATTTAGTATCATCTATGATTCTTGGCATTACATGCGACTCGATTATTTTTTCAATGGATACAAATACTTCGATGATGGGATTTTCTCGAAAAGCTTGTAGAGAATAGTCCTATAAAGAATCTTCCTAGGTGAGGAAAAACTTTTAAACTTCACCAAAGCGTCGGGATGGTTTATGAATGATTTTTTCTGTTACAAGGTTTTTGTTTCCTATTTATTTAAAATTTGAAAATCATATCATTTCGTGGTTGTATCATGTGCATTAATAAGATATTTGGTTCATAAGTGGTAATCTCTGACGATGGGATTGTAACACCCCTAACCTTGATATGGATTATGGGATGTGTCAACTAAGCTATGTGGGGAGTTAGTCTAAATTTTGAAGCATGTGTTTGAAGATTTAAGAATATGCATATATGTACAAAGAATGACTTTGAAATTTATTGTGTGTTTAAGGACTTTTTGTCACATGTTGAATATGCGAAGTGTATGGAAGCATGCGTTATAAGACCTAGGCAAATTGTTGGAAAAATGATTGATGAATCTTAAAGTTTGAAGTTGGGATTAAGATTTGATCTTATATTTGAGTAAAGATGTAAGAATTTTGAGTTATATGAAGGATTTCAAGTGTTTGCTTGAATGGAAATGAATTAGCTACTTAAAGGAATGAATTTGGAGACTTAGAGGAGTGAAAAATCTGACTTTTGGACATGATCTATCAATAAATGTTCAACATCTATCGATAGATACAAGATAGAAGGCTTAGGAAGGCAATTTGGATGAACGTCTATTGATAGATTTACCTTGACTATTGATAGATGTCTGCTCGGGAATTAAATGAATTATGTGGGGTGAAAACTATTGATAGATATGTGGAATTTATCGATAGATGGCTACACGAGATGAGTTACGAACATGTTGAGAAGCATCTATTGATAAATCCACGGAATCTATCGATCAATAGCTAAATAAGGAAAATGTGAAAAGGTTTAGTACACCATTTATCAATAGATGTGACAAATCTATCGATAGATGGAAACTTTATTATGTGTTTGAGGACTTTTGGTAACATGTTGAATATGCTAAGTATATGGAAGCATGCCTTATAACACCTAGGCAAATTGTTAGAAAAATGGTTGATGGATCTTAAAGTTTGAAGTCAAGATTGAGATTTGATCTTATTTTTTAGTACAAATGTAAGAATTTTGAGTTACATGAAGGATTTGGAGTGTTTGTTTGAATGGAAATGAATTAGGTGCTTAAAGGAATGAATTTGGAGACTTGGGGGAGTGAAAAATTTGAGTTTTGGACATGATCTATTAATAATTAAACTATTTTAATTTAAGCCCAATGGAAATTTGACTCATTAGAATATAGGTCCATGGCTTAATTAAGCTATTTTAATTTAAGCCCGGTGGAAATTAAATTGAAATAATTTCCTTCATACTATTGTAATTTTGGCATTATCATTATAACTGTTTATATATTTTGCCCAAAACTTAATTAACTCTTTTTAATTAAGTTTAAAGAATTTAATTACGTAGCATGTGATTAAGTCCAACTTAAGTCATCACTCTCCCAATTTAATTCAAATGTAATCATTGTGTGTGACCTATTAGATTCCTAACATGTTGGCAATGGAATTGATTAATGACTTAATTGATTAATATAAGTTTCAATCAATTAATTTATAATCAATTCCATAGACCAAGATTGGCATTTAGCAATGCATCATGGCCACCCAATTGTTAGGAAAGTTAAAGGGTTTTTTTGATAACCTTTTAATGTATAATCTATCAGTGTAATTCATTCCCTCATCATGCATCCTGAAGATGATAAGAGCTTGGTATAATGTTAACTCTTATTGATCTCCATATTCATTCCTATTGTTATAACATTAGCTTTATAGAGACTTATGAAACCTTTTTATAATCTCCAAGTTGCCTTGGCTAAGGATTTCAATAAGCTAGTGTTAACCAAGAACTGATAGGATATGTTTGTTAGGAATTTTGAGAATATGGTGCCATGAAATGCAAGTATATTCTCATGCTTAATTTCATTAAATTTATTTGTAATGAAAATACATTTTGATAATAAGATGAAGAGTTTGTTTTAAGTTGTCAAGCCCAGCTCTATAATATACTTGTCATGTCATTCATGTACTTGATAGCATGTCTGCATACTTGGATGACTCGAAGAAATCGTTAAAAATCGGTATCGTACCTAGTGGTATAATTAAGTCAATTAAAACCTCGAACTAGTTTGAATAGAGATTTTAGGATGTATTTGAGAGTTATTGACCCTTAGAATGTTTTAATATGGTGATTCAGAGTTCGAGGATTGATTTGGAGTTAATTCTGAAATTTTCATAACGTAGGGGCAAAATGGTTATTTTGCCACCCAAGGGAAAAATTAGAATGTTGGATGATATTTTGACTAAATTTAATTAATTAGAGCATTATTTGAATTTGAGAAGTGAAAAATTTTAATTTTGATATTTTTCTGAACATAGGGGTAAAACGGTCATTTTACATGTCCATAGGGACGTAATTGAAATTTTTGGAATTTTGCACCACCATGACACTTGTCCAGCCCATGAACTTCACCCATCATCATTTTGGCCCATGAATAATTTTGTGGTGGTGAGAGAATGCTTAATTGTTAAGTATTAAGCATGCACCAATTACATGGTGATATGTGGCAAATTTTAATCCTTTTATAATTCTCTTTAAAAAAAAACAGCACACACTCCTCCCATTTCACTCTTCATGGCCGGCCAAAGCTAAGAACAAAGAGAAAAGAATAAGAGCAAAACCTAGAGAAGAAAATCCAAGAGAAATTTGTTGAATTTAAAGGAACAAAACAATTAAAGGTAAGATTTTTCAATTTTAGCTTAAGATTTACCTTACCCATGCTTTCTTTTTCATTTTCTATGGATGAAACACAAGTTTCCATGAGGGATTACATGCTGGCAGAACTTAGGGAGAGAGGTTTTGATGGTGAATTTTGCTAGGTTTCATGATATCTAAGTGTTTTTAGTTGTTTGATTATGTTTGGCATGAAAAACAAGCAAGAAAATTACATGCCCTTCAACAACCCTCTTTGGCCGAATTTTATGGGTGACTTGTTGATGATGGATTTTGTTGTATTTCAAGTTATTTAGCTAGGAATTGATGAATTATGATGTTGGATATCGAAATCGGAATGAATTTCGGTTATGGTGAATTGGGTCACAATTAAGCTCATTGAGGCACTTAGGTGTATTTGGAATTTTGGAAGTGAAATGAATATATTTGAAGTTGAATCGGATGTTTTGATTAATTCAACAGTGTATGGTTCGAGTTAGGTCGAATACAAATTCAATCCGATCATAATTGAACCCACGTAGAACACAGTCTTTAAGTGATAATTCGGACAATTCTCATTCAATTTCATGCATTCATATAGAGCCTGAAATAGTTTTATAACAGTTTGGCACAAATATATTGAATTACGTGCCGTGTATTATGTATAGGTGGTGAGCCCTCTGATAAGGGTAAAGATATTGTACCCGAGGACCAAGAATAGGAGTACTCCAAACTCCCACTATTGTGAGTAACAGACTTTCATCTTAACTATCTAAAGTTATTTCCACTCGTTTTTATGTTTTAAAGAATAGTGAGTTTAAAGAGTAAATTATTATGTTTTAAAATTGAATTGTTGGTTAAATGAAATGAGTTTTATAACTTGTTTTGAAATTGAATACTGATTTTGGAAATTGAGTAAGTGGAGACTATATACTTGTGTTTTGATATATGGTTTGAATTGGTGGCTTATGACAATGTTATGGCATGAATGGCTAGATTTGTGTTTTGTGTGGAATATATAAACTATTTTGTTTTGTCATGACACAGGCTGGGTAATATCATATTAGCCATGTCATATTGCCAAAATTTTTATTGATTTGGTGAGATAATTGATTAGCTTACTGCAGTGGGCCAATTTTTGTGGATCAACCTATTAGAGGGGCATGGTAAACCCCGTTATATTTTACCTTAGTATGAGAGGCGCAGAGGGTATCTCCTAAGGTATATTTAGAGTTCACTTCACGTCGAACCACCACGTGAGGGTGAAACTCAGCCAACGCCAAGGAACGGCTATGTTTTTTAAACGTAAAAACATGTTTTATGTGTATATATCATTTTAACAACCTTGGCGGACTCGGTTGGATGCTTGGGCCAAGGTGTCTCCGAGTATGAGTTTTGGCACGAGCCAAGTTTTAAGAGAGTCATAAGCCTTACTGATTATTGAAATGAGGTTTGAATGTTATGAATTATATTATGATGGGATGATTTAACTGTCTCCATTTACTCGACTTTAGATGTTATAGATGAATTTTGCTTACTCACTAGGTTTATAAAAACTCACCCCTTCTTTTCACCCATTTCAGGCTCAGGTCAGTCTGTAGACAACTGATTTTGTCGAGGATTGGCTTTGGATCTGCATTCTTAGAAATCTAAGGTCTACAGTCTTGCATATTTTCGGTTATATCGAGGCCCACATGTCATTGTAGAATATTTTGTATACCTGGCTGCGTGTGCCACTGTATGTATGAATTTATTTTGCTTTTACACTATAAAAATTATTTACGCAGAGTTCTATAAATATTGTTTTATAAGAAAATGAAATATTTTAGTTAATATTTTTATTTAGTTTGATTAGCCAAAAATTTTATTTTAAATGGATGATTTGGATTACTAAAATTATTTTTAGATAAGAAATGTATATTTTTCGATCGTATGCTGTATTTTCACTAGTTTTCAAAATTTTCAGGTAAAAATGACAAAAATACCCCTGTGTGGTAGAAATTACTTTTTGGTTGTTTTGATTTAAAAATAGTTTATATTCCCTTAAAACATGATATTTAGTAACTATTGCTCACAGAGGAGATGTAAAATTGATACGAGAGCCTTGCGAGGTCTCGGTTGACATTTTGGGTAATGAATGTCTATCGAAATAGCACGGATGATGTCACGGGCTCGAAGGGAGTACCGGGTCATGGCATAAGTAAGCATTCATGATCTAGTTATTAAGGTACCATGATTCTATTAAGATATTAAAATACATTTGTATGAAGAGTCATACATAGGAGACATGTATTTTAATTGAATCTAAAAATTGTTCATAGCCATATAATAACACTGGTCACTTTATTGTGTTAAGGCTATAGTGTCCAAATTACTTTCAACAAAACGAATGTAATTCATTTCAAGGGAATGATGAGTCTTAAATCATCGAAATGGTTGACTTCGAGTAATGACACTATAACATGAACTAGAATCATGTGAGAATCAAATTTAAGTTTTACCGTTACCTAAATCTTGATCTCACGCTTATGCATTTGCTTATAGTAGAAATGAAATCTTGATGGATAATGGACTTTTATTTAATCTCCTTATAATCTTTGATTTACTAGAGCATGATCATTATAAAATGTTGATCTAGACTTCGTATTTTGAGATTATAATCAAGATGAACATATGGGAACATATATCCAGAAAATGGAGTTCATAGCATTAACATCACTTCTAATGATTTTAGAAAGATTGGTGATTAATCTGGGTCTAGTGGATTGATGAATTAGCTAGTCATCACATCTGGATACTCAAAAGATTAGATCTAGAGTATTGAATCACTAATTGGATGAAATTTGAAACTAAGGGACAAAATTGACGTAAAGGGTAAAATGGTAATTTCACCTTTTATCATTGGATGGTTATGAAGGTTCACAATATAAGGTTTGCAATTGGACAACTAATAATTAATATCAAGTATTGAATTGTTTCTTGTAATTATAGTTAATCCAAGAGTGCAACCATGAATCTATGGCGGAGTGATTTCATGGTTAATAAATTTGAATTATTTTTTAATGAGATTAAGAATAATTCTAAGTTTATTAGAGCTTGGAATATCTATGTCCAAATAGATTCCCCATTTATTTTCATAGAATTCAACTTGTTTAAGCTGGAATGCATGTTTTAATTTGATTAATTAAATTGTGTACAAAAATGGCAGCTTTAATATGTTTGTCTTAATTTAGACAAGAAAACATATTTATCTCAATTTAGACAAGATAAAATATATTTGTCTTAATTTAAGACAAGAAAAATATTTTTTTGTCTCAATCTAGGCAAAAAAACATATTTGTCTCAATTTAGACAAGATAAAATATTTTTGTCTTAATTAAAGACAAGAGTTGTCTTAAATTAAGATGATGTTAGGAGGATTCTTGCAAAATGAAGTTAGACATCCACGTTGATAAAAGGAGACTCCATGTTTGACTATCACTCTTTTATTTATTATTAATTTTTTTTAAATAAATACCGAGCATTTGGCTCATTGGTTAGTGCATAATCCCCCTGTGTAAAGAGCAGAGTTCGAATCCCTCCTCCCCTAATTATAAAAAAAGATGAATAATAATAAAATAAGAGTTATTATTCAATAAGGAGTATTATTTTATCAAGAACTCTAAATGATAATTAAAGAATTAAATTATTCATCTTTCATTTTAATTCTGATAATTATGGAGCATGTTTGATGCTTCCATAACTCTAAATGGATGGTCAAGATTGATTCAAAGGTGTTTCATTTTATTAAACCTTTGAGGCAAGAGTTTTAATAAAAAGAGAAGAGATTGGAAGAAAAACAAAGAACGTACTTTTTTCTTGAAAAAGTTTAAGCCGTCACTTCTCTTCTCCTTCTCAAAGTTTTCCCGAAGAAAAGAAAGACAAAATCGGTTGCCATCTTATAGTCTTACATTCCACACCTTGTCCACTCAAGGTTCAAGTTGAAAGTATTCTTGAAGAATAAGTGGTAAACTTATTTGGTCGAGAAATCATTCATTGGTGTGGGGGTATCCAAAAATAAGGATCTCAAAATAAAAGGTATGGTTTTTCTTACTTATTAGATTCTTATTTTTTTTTTTGGATGTGATTATCTTACTTGCAATAATACTGATGTGTGTTTTTGTTTGTGTAATTGGATTGCTTACTTCCTTTATAAAAGAAATTTTTGCAATCCATGCTTTACACAATCACATCAATCCACTAAGATCCTACTCCAACAATGTCCTTTAAAACACTTGAGGTGATAATTCTTATTTTGACCACTCATTTGCCTTCACATGTTTCATACTATACCCAAAAGCATCTTGTTTAAGCATCCTTGGTTAGGCACCCCGTAGGGGTGAAATTAAAACATAGCACTCCACATATAAGACAACCTAATGTCTCAAGTCTAAGTAGTATTTACACTACTGACACATGAGAAGTGTTGCATAGACATTTGAGTGAATTACCAAATGCACTTCTGATGGTGAGTCATGTTTAGTAAACTTGCTCTCTTAAGCAAGTACCTACATTCTATTTCCAAGTATTTCTATAATTCACTCTATGATATCAATTGCTTACTTCCAAAGTAAGGAACATAAAAAGTACCAATTTCTAAGCATTGTTGATGTCCAGTCTCAATGATACATTAACTAGGAAATTTTGAGATTATGCTTTGATGCATAGGGATCTCATAACTACAACCCATTACAATGCCCTTGCTAGACATATTAATCTCATAGACTTCATTTAATTAGACTTATAACTAATTATAATTAATGTCTTATTAATGAAGAATAACCTCTAATAATTCAATATGAATGATATCGTTGCATGATTAGAACCAAGCCTTGACTAATCTCATTTGGTTGTAGGGGTTATCCCAACAATGGCTCTCCGGTTTGGTGCCATAGCCCAAATCCTGTGTGAGACCTCAACCCCTATAGGCTCATAACGAGGCATAGGCGTAATAACCAGGGCCAGGAGTAGTTTCGTCATTTCCTTTAATAAGTTCCCAGAGGGAAGTTTTCTAATATTTAAGGTCTAAATAAGCATAAAGACCAAATAGATGATGTATAATGATGAAAACACGAAGAAAACTAGATGTGGTAATAATTTTCGCAACAGGGGTAAAATGGTCATTTTGCACCCCAAGTCAAAATTTTTAAGTTTTCGTAGACCCGAGCATGTTTAGACTATTATGGACCTTGTCTTGGTATAAAAAGAGTAGAATGATTACACCAAGGATTAAAGGCGAACAAGTTAATGTGCTAAGGGCATTTTCGTAATTTCAAGTGGAATGGATAAGCTTGAGCTATAAATATCTTTTTCTTCCAGCAACTTCTTCATTCTCCAGCAGCTTCTTCTCTTTCTTCTTCTTCCATCTCATGTTGCTTCCATCCTCCATGGAAGCTTGCTTTGTAACTTCCATAACTTTCTCTGTCTAGCTCCAAATTTCATGCTTTTACCCACTTTTTCATACGGTTTTTCATGCTCTTCCACTTTTACACCTTAAAACCCTCAAAAAAGTCTTTGTTCAACACTTTCTCTCACTAGTTGAAAGATTTAAAGAGAGAAGGAGAGACTTGCCATAGTAGCTTGGAAGCTTTTGAAAAGGAATTCAACTACAAAAACAAAACCACCAAGGTGAGAAATGAATTAGAATTTGATTTTAAGGTGTTAGAGATGGCTATAAATTTGATTTATCGGCTATTATATTTTTAATAGTTATATTGTGGGTGATAGGTTCCAACAAGGCCTCACATGTCCGTTTGAAGTAATAATCGAAGTTAGAGTCGATTAGAGGTTCAACAATCCCGGTGAGTGAACTTGCATTAAAAAGGTTTTGGGATATGTATACAAGTATGTTTGATTGAATCCCTAAAGTGTTTTATTTGTTTTATCTTCAAAACTAGTCCTTTGGGAACAAGCCTTTGATAAATTGTTTCTATATGTGACAAGTGGCTGTTATGGATTGTTGTACTACTACATTATGT